>NW_026519085.1:300000-422000 GCF_947347685.1 Pleuronectes platessa | reverse complement strand
ACCGTTTCTAGCACTTTTGTGCACCTTGGGCATATCTGTGATGAAAAAATGAAGATTTTAACCAAAGTTGCAAAAATAGGGTTATCTCACCGTTTCCCGCGCCTTTGGGCATCTTGGGCACATTTGTGATGAAAAATTTAAGATTTTAATTATAGTTGCAAAAATAGGTTTATCTCACCGTTTCCAGCGCTTTTGCGCATCTTGGGCACATCTGTGATGAAAAATTTAAGATTTTAACCAAAGTTGCAAAAAAAGGCTTATCTCCCCGTTTCCAGCGCTTTTGGGCATCTTGGGCACATCTGTGATGAAAAATTGAAGATTTTAACCATTGTTGCAAAAATAGGCTTATCTCCCCGTTTCCAGCACTTTTTGGCACTTAGAGCCAATCTGACAGTAAAAACCGTGCAGTTGCTACTTTTTCATTGGGGTTTCCAAAACTTAAAATCTGTTTTTTAAAGAGTTCCTTTAGAGTTGAAACCAAGATTTCAAATTATCCTTTTTCATTATTATAATCCACTGTATGCATTTTAAGTATCAAGGAATTTGACTGAAGGCCTTTTGAGAAAACACGTTGATTAGTGACCCTATTTCATTATGGCAGTCAAACCACTGATTTTCAACTTTAGTCTATGAAACCTCCAAACCTTAAACATTGTTGCAAAATTAGGCTTATCTCACCGTTTCCAGCACTTTTGTGCATCTTGGGCATATCTGTGATGAAAAAATGAAGATTTTAACCAAAGTTGCAAAATAGGCTTATCTCACCGTTTCCAGCGCTTTTGCGCATCTTGGGCACATCTGTGATGAAAAATTTAAGATTTAACCAAAGTTGCAAAAATAGGCTTATCTCACCGTTTCCAGCGCTTTTGCGCATCTTGGGCACATCTGTGATGAAAAATTTATGATTTTAACCAAAGTTGCAAAAATAGGCTTATCTCCCTGTTTCCAGCACTTTTTGGCACTTAGAGCCAATCTGACAGTAGAAACCGTGCAGTTGCTACTTTTTCATTGGGGTTTCCAAAACTTCAAATCTTTTTTTTAAAGAGTTCCTCTAGAGTTGAAACCAAGATTTCAAATTATCCTTTTTCATTATTATAATCCACTGTATGCATTTTAAGTATCAAGGAATTTGACTGAAGGCCTTGTGAGAAAACACGTTGATTAGTGACCCTATTTCATTATGGCAGTCAAACCACTGATTTTCAACTTTAGTCTATGAAACCTCCAAACCTTAAACATTGTTGCAAAATTAGGCTTATCTCACCGTTTCTAGCACTTTTGTGCACCTTGGGCATATCTGTGATGAAAAAATGAAGATTTTAACCAAAGTTGCAAAAATAGGCTTATCTCACAGTTTCCAGTGCCTTTGGGCATCTTGGGCACATTTGTGATGAAAAATTTAAGATTTTAATTATAGTTGCAAAAATAGGTTTATCTCACCGTTTCCAGCGCTTTTGCGCATCTTGGGCACATCTGTGATGAAAAATGTAAGATTTTAACCATAGTTGCAAAAATAGGCTTATCTCACCGTTTCCAGCGCTTTTGGGCATCTTGGGCACATCTGTGATGAAAAATTTAAGATTTTAACCAAAGTTGCAAAAATAGGCTTATCTCTCCGTTTCCAGCACTTTTTGGCACTTAGAGCCAATCTGACAGTAGAAACCGTGCAGTTGCTACTTTTTCATTGGGGTTTCCAAAACTTAAAATCTTTTTTTTAAAGAGTTCCTTTAGAGTTGAAACCAAGATTTCAAATTATCCTTTTTCATTATTATAATCCACTGTATGCATTTTAAGTATCAAGGAATTTGACTGAAGGCCTTTTGAGAAAACACGTTGATTAGTGACCCTATTTCATTATGGCAGTCAAACCACTGATTTTTCAACTTTAGTCTATGAAACCTCCAAACCTTAAACATTGTTGCAAAATTAGGCTTATATCACCGTTTCCAGCACTTTTGTGCACCTTGGGCATATCTGTGATGAAAAAATGAAGATTTTAACCAAAGTTGCAAAAATAGGGTTATCTCACCGTTTCCCGCGCCTTTGGGCATCTTGGGCACATTTGTGATGAAAAATTTAAGATTTTAATTATAGTTGCAAAAATAGGTTTATCTCACCGTTTCCAGCGCTTTTGCGCATCTTGGGCACATCTGTGATGAAAAATTTAAGATTTTAACCAAAGTTGCAAAAAAAGGCTTATCTCCCCGTTTCCAGCGCTTTTGGGCATCTTGGGCACATCTGTGATGAAAAATTTAAGATTTAACCAAAGTTGCAAAAATAGGCTTATCTCACCGTTTCCAGCGCTTTTGCGCATCTTGGGCACATCTGTGATGAAAAATTTATGATTTTAACCAAAGTTGCAAAAATAGGCTTATCTCCCTGTTTCCAGCACTTTTTGGCACTTAGAGCCAATCTGACAGTAGAAACCGTGCAGTTGCTACTTTTTCATTGGGGTTTCCAAAACTTCAAATCTTTTTTTTAAAGAGTTCCTCTAGAGTTGAAACCAAGATTTCAAATTATCCTTTTTCATTATTATAATCCACTGTATGCATTTTAAGTATCAAGGAATTTGACTGAAGGCCTTTTGAGAAAACACGTTGATTAGTGACCCTATTTCATTATGGCAGTCAAACCACTGATTTTCAACTTTAGTCTATGAAACCTCCAAACCTTAAACATTGTTGCAAAATTAGGCTTATCTCACCGTTTCTAGCACTTTTGTGCACCTTGGGCACATCTGTGATGAAAAATGTAAGATTTTAACCATAGTTGCAAAAATAGGCTTATCTCACCGTTTCCAGCGCTTTTGGGCATCTTGGGCACATCTGTGATGAAAAATTTAAGATTTTAACCAAAGTTGCAAAAATAGGCTTATCTCTCCGTTTCCAGCACTTTTTGGCACTTAGAGCCAATCTGACAGTAGAAACCGTGCAGTTGCTACTTTTTCATTGGGGTTTCCAAAACTTAAAATCTTTTTTTTAAAGAGTTCCTTTAGAGTTGAAACCAAGATTTCAAATTATCCTTTTTCATTATTATAATCCACTGTATGCATTTTAAGTATCAAGGAATTTGACTGAAGGCCTTTTGAGAAAACACGTTGATTAGTGACCCTATTTCATTATGGCAGTCAAACCACTGATTTTTCAACTTTAGTCTATGAAACCTCCAAACCTTAAACATTGTTGCAAAATTAGGCTTATCTCACCGTTTCCAGCACTTTTGTGCACCTTGGGCATATCTGTGATGAAAAAATGAAGATTTTAACCAAAGCTGCAAAAATAGGCTTATCTCACAGTTTCCAGTGCCTTTGGGCATCTTGGGCACATTTGTGATGAAAAATTTAAGATTTTAATTATAGTTGCAAAAATAGGTTTATCTCATCGTTTCCAGCGCTTTTGCGCATCTTGGGCACATCTGTGATGAAAAATTTAAGATTTTAACCAAAGTTGCAAAAAAAGGCTTATCTCCCCGTTTCCAGCGCTTTTGGGCATCTTGGGCACATCTGTGATGAAAAATGTAAGATTTTAACCATAGTTGCAAAAATAGGCTTATCTCACCGTTTCCAGCGCTTTTGGGCATCTTGGGCACATCTGTGATGAAAAATTTAAGATTTTAACCAAAGTTGCAAAAATAGGCTTATCTCTCCGTTTCCAGCACTTTTTGGCACTTAGAGCCAATCTGACAGTAGAAACCGTGCAGTTGCTACTTTTTCATTGGGGTTTCCAAAACTTAAAATCTTTTTTTTAAAGAGTTCCTTTAGAGTTGAAACCAAGATTTCAAATTATCCTTTTTCATTATTATAATCCACTGTATGCATTTTAAGTATCAAGGAATTTGACTGAAGGCCTTTTGAGAAAACACGTTGATTAGTGACCCTATTTCATTATGGCAGTCAAACCACTGATTTTCAACTTTAGTCTATGAAACCTCCAAACCTTAAACATTGTTGCAAAATTAGGCTTATCTCACCGTTTCCAGCACTTTTGTGCACCTTGGGCATATCTGTGATGAAAAAATGAAGATTTTAACCAAAGTTGCAAAAATAGGGTTATCTCACCGTTTCCCGCGCCTTTGGGCATCTTGGGCACATTTGTGATGAAAAATTTAAGATTTTAATTATAGTTGCAAAAATAGGTTTATCTCACCGTTTCCAGCGCTTTTGCGCATCTTGGGCACATCTGTGATGAAAAATTTAAGATTTTAACCGAAGTTGCAAAAAAAGGCTTATCTCCCCGTTTCCAGCGCTTTTGGGCATCTTGGGCACATCTGTGATGAAAAATTTAAGATTTAACCAAAGTTGCAAAAATAGGCTTATCTCACCGTTTCCAGCGCTTTTGCACATCTTGGGCACATCTGTGATGAAAAATTTATGATTTTAACCAAAGTTGCAAAAATAGGCTTATCTCCCTGTTTCCAGCACTTTTTGGCACTTAGAGCCAATCTGACAGTAGAAACCGTGCAGTTGCTACTTTTTCATTGGGGTTTCCAAAACTTCAAATCTTTTTTTTAAAGAGTTCCTCTAGAGTTGAAACCAAGATTTCAAATTATCCTTTTTCATTATTATAATCCACTGTATGCATTTTAAGTATCAAGGAATTTGACTGAAGGCCTTTTGAGAAAACACGTTGATTAGTGACCCTATTTCATTATGGCAGTCAAACCACTGATTTTCAACTTTAGTCTATGAAACCTCCAAACCTTAAACATTGTTGCAAAATTAGGCTTATCTCACCGTTTCTAGCACTTTTGTGCACCTTGGGCATATCTGTGATGAAAAAATGAAGATTTTAACCAAAGTTGCAAAAATAGGGTTATCTCACCGTTTCCCGCGCCTTTGGGCATCTTGGGCACATTTGTGATGAAAAATTTAAGATTTTAATTATAGTTGCAAAAATAGGTTTATCTCACCGTTTCCAGCGCTTTTGCGCATCTTGGGCACATCTGTGATGAAAAATTTAAGATTTTAACCAAAGTTGCAAAAAAAGGCTTATCTCCCCGTTTCCAGCGCTTTTGGGCATCTTGGGCACATCTGTGATGAAAAATTTAAGATTTTAACCAAAGTTGCAAAAATAGGCTTATCTCACCGTTTCCAGTGCCTTTGGGCATCTTGGGCACATTTGTGATGAAAAATTTAAGATTTTAATTATAGTTGCAAAAATAGGTTTATCTCACCGTTTCCAGCGCTTTTGCGCATCTTGGGCACATCTGTGATGAAAAATTTAAGATTTTAACCAAAGTTGCAAAAAAAGGCTTATCTCCCCGTTTCCAGCGCTTTTGGGCATCTTGGGCACATCTGTGATGAAAAATTTAAGATTTTAACCAAAGTTGCAAAAATAGGCTTATCTCACCGTTTCCAGCGCTTTTGTGCATCTTGGGCACATCTGTGATGAAAAATTGAAGATTTTAACCATTGTTGCAAAAATAGGCTTATCTCCCCGTTTCCAGCACTTTTTGGCACTTAGAGCCAATCTGACAGTAAAAACCGTGCAGTTGCTACTTTTTCATTGGGGTTTCCAAAACTTAAAATCTGTTTTTTAAAGAGTTCCTTTAGAGTTGAAACCAAGATTTCAAATTATCCTTTTTCATTATTATAATCCACTGTATGCATTTTAAGTATCAAGGAATTTGACTGAAGGCCTTTTGAGAAAACACGTTGATTAGTGACCCTATTTCATTATGGCAGTCAAACCACTGATTTTCAACTTTAGTCTATGAAACCTCCAAACCTTAAACATTGTTGCAAAATTAGGCTTATCTCACCGTTTCCAGCACTTTTGTGCATCTTGGGCATATCTGTGATGAAAAAATGAAGATTTTAACCAAAGTTGCAAAAATAGGCTTATCTCACCGTTTCCAGCGCTTTTGCGCATCTTGGGCACATCTGTGATGAAAAATTTAAGATTTAACCAAAGTTGCAAAAATAGGCTTATCTCACCGTTTCCAGCGCTTTTGCGCATCTTGGGCACATCTGTGATGAAAAATTTATGATTTTAACCAAAGTTGCAAAAATAGGCTTATCTCCCTGTTTCCAGCACTTTTTGGCACTTAGAGCCAATCTGACAGTAGAAACCGTGCAGTTGCTACTTTTTCATTGGGGTTTCCAAAACTTCAAATCTTTTTTTTAAAGAGTTCCTCTAGTGTTGAAACCAAGATTTCAAATTATCCTTTTTCATTATTATAATCCACTGTATGCATTTTAAGTATCAAGGAATTTGACTGAAGGCCTTTTGAGAAAACACGTTGATTAGTGACCCTATTTCATTATGGCAGTCAAACCACTGATTTTCAACTTTAGTCTATGAAACCTCCAAACCTTAAACATTTTTGCAAAATTAGGCTTATCTCACCGTTTCCAGCACTTTTGTGCACCTTGGGCATATCTGTGATGAAAAAATGAAGATTTTAACCAAAGTTGCAAAAATAGGTTTATCTCACCGTTTCCAGCGCTTTTGCGCATCTTGGGCACATCTGTGATGAAAAATTTAAGATTTTAACCATAGTTGCAAAAATAGGGTTTTCTCACCGTTTCCAGCGCTTTTGCGCATATTGGGCACATCTGTGATGAAAAATTTAAGATTTTAACCATAGTTGCAAAAATAGGCTTATCTCACCGTTTCCAGCGCTTTTGGGCATCTTGGGCACATCTGTGATGAAAAATTTAAGATTTTAACCAAAGTTGCAAAAATAGGCTTATCTCTCCGTTTCCAGCACTTTTTGGCACTTAGAGCCAATCTGACAGTAGAAACCGTGCAGTTGCTACTTTTTCATTGGGGTTTCCAAAACTTAAAATCTTTTTTTTAAAGAGTTCCTTTAGAGTTGAAACCAAGATTTCAAATTATCCTTTTTCATTATTATAATCCACTGTATGCATTTTAAGTATCAAGGAATTTGACTGAAGGCCTTTTGAGAAAACACGTTGATTAGTGACCCTATTTCATTATGGCAGTCAAACCACTGATTTTCAACTTTAGTCTATGAAACCTCCAAACCTTAAACATTGTTGCAAAATTAGGCTTATCTCACCGTTTCTAGCACTTTTGTGCACCTTGGGCATATCTGTGATGAAAAAATGAAGATTTTAACCAAAGTTGCAAAAATAGGGTTATCTCACCGTTTCCCGCGCCTTTGGGCATCTTGGGCACATTTGTGATGAAAAATTTAAGATTTTAATTATAGTTGCAAAAATAGGTTTATCTCACCGTTTCCAGCGCTTTTGCGCATCTTGGGCACATCTGTGATGAAAAATTTAAGATTTTAACCAAAGTTGCAAAAAAAGGCTTATCTCACCGTTTCCAGCGCTTTTGTGCATCTTGGGCACATCTGTGATGAAAAATTGAAGATTTTAACCATTGTTGCAAAAATAGGCTTATCTCCCCGTTTCCAGCACTTTTTGGCACTTAGAGCCAATCTGAACAGTAGAAACCGTGCAGTTGCTACTTTTTCATTGGGGTTTCCAAAACTTCAAATCTTTTTTTTAAAGAGTTCCTTTAGAGTTGAAACCAAGATTTCAAATTATCCTTTTTCATTATTATAATCCACTGTATGCATTTTAAGTATCAAGGAATTTGACTGAAGGCCTTTTGAGAAAACACGTTGATTAGTGACCCTATTTCATTATGGCAGTCAAACCACTGATTTTCAACTTTAGTCTATGAAACCTCCAAACCTTAAACATTGTTGCAAAATTAGGCTTATCTCACCGTTTCCAGCACTTTTGTGCACCTTGGGCATATCTGTGATGAAAAAATTAAGATTTTAACCAAAGTTGCAAAAATAGGCTTATCTCACCGTTTCCAGCGCTTTTGTGCATCTTGGGCACATCTGTGATGAAAAATTGAAGATTTTAACCATTGTTGCAAAAATAGGCTTATCTCCCCGTTTCCAGCACTTTTTGGCACTTAGAGCCAATCTGACAGTAAAAACCGTGCAGTTGCTACTTTTTCATTGGGGTTTCCAAAACTTAAAATCTGTTTTTTAAAGAGTTCCTTTAGAGTTGAAACCAAGATTTCAAATTAGCCTTTTTCATTATTATAATCCACTGTATGCATTTTAAGTATCAAGGAATTTGACTGAAGGCCTTTTGAGAAAACACGTTGATTAGTGACCCTATTTCATTATGGCAGTCAAACCACTGATTTTCAACTTTAGTCTATGAAACCTCCAAACCTTAAACATTGTTGCAAAATTAGGCTTATCTCACCGTTTCCAGCACTTTTGTGCATCTTGGGCATATCTGTGATGAAAAAATGAAGATTTTAACCAAAGTTGCAAAAATAGGCTTATCTCACCGTTTCCAGCGCTTTTGCGCATCTTGGGCACATCTGTGATGAAAAATTTAAGATTTAACCAAAGTTGCAAAAATAGGCTTATCTCACCGTTTCCAGCGCTTTTGCGCATCTTGAGCACATCTGTGATGAAAAATTTATGATTTTAACCAAAGTTGCAAAAATAGGCTTATCTCCCTGTTTCCAGCACTTTTTGGCACTTAGAGCCAATCTGACAGTAGAAACCGTGCAGTTGCTACTTTTTCATTGGGGTTTCCAAAACTTCAAATCTTTTTTTTAAAGAGTTCCTCTAGAGTTGAAACCAAGATTTCAAATTATCCTTTTTCATTATTATAATCCACTGTATGCATTTTAAGTATCAAGGAATTTGACTGAAGGCCTTTTGAGAAAACACGTTGATTAGTGACCCTATTTCATTATGGCAGTCAAACCACTGATTTTCAACTTTAGTCTATGAAACCTCCAAACCTTAAACATTGTTGCAAAATTAGGCTTATCTCACCGTTTCCATTACTTTTGTGCACCTTGGGCATATCTGTGATGAAAAAATGAAGATTTTAACCAAAGTTGCAAAAATAGGCTTATCTCACCGTTTCCAGCGCTTTTGCGCATCTTGGGCACATCTGTGATGAAAAATTTAAGATTTAACCAAAGTTGCAAAAATAGGCTTATCTCACCGTTTCCAGCGCTTTTGCGCATCTTGGGCACATCTGTGATGAAAAATTTATGATTTTAACCAAAGTTGCAAAAATAGGCTTATCTCCCTGTTTCCAGCACTTTTTGGCACTTAGAGCCAATCTGACAGTAGAAACCGTGCAGTTGCTACTTTTTCATTGGGGTTTCCAAAACTTCAAATCTTTTTTTTAAAGAGTTCCTCTAGAGTTGAAACCAAGATTTCAAATTATCCTTTTTCATTATTATAATCCACTGTATGCATTTTAAGTATCAAGGAATTTGACTGAAGGCCTTTTGAGAAAACACGTTGATTAGTGACCCTATTTCATTATGGCAGTCAAACCACTGATTTTCAACTTTAGTCTATGAAACCTACAAACCTTAAACATTGTTGCAAAATTAGGCTTATCACACCGTTTCCAGCACTTTTGTGCACCTTGGGCATATCTGTGATGAAAAAATGAAGATTTTAACCAAAGTTGCAAAAATAGGCTTATCTCTCAGTTTCCAGTGCCTTTGGGCATCTTGGGCACATTTGTGATGAAAAATTTAAGATTTTAATTATAGTTGCAAAAATAGGTTTATCTCACCGTTTCCAGCGCTTTTGCGCATCTTGGGCACATCTGTGATGAAAAATTTAAGATTTAACCAAAGTTGCAAAAATAGGCTTATCTCACCGTTTCCAGCGCTTTTGCGCATCTTGGGCACATCTGTGATGAAAAATTTATGATTTTAACCAAAGTTGCAAAAATAGGCTTATCTCCCTGTTTCCAGCACTTTTTGGCACTTAGAGCCAATCTGACAGTAGAAACCGTGCAGTTGCTACTTTTTCATTGGGGTTTCCAAAACTTCAAATCTTTTTTTTAAAGAGTTCCTCTAGAGTTGAAACCAAGATTTCAAATTATCCTTTTTCATTATTATAATCCACTGTATGCATTTTAAGTATCAAGGAATTTGACTGAAGGCCTTTTGAGAAAACACGTTGATTAGTGACCCTATTTCATTATGGCAGTCAAACCACTGATTTTCAACTTTAGTCTATGAAACCTCCAAACCTTAAACATTGTTGCAAAATTAGGCTTATCTCACCGTTTCCATTACTTTTGTGCACCTTGGGCATATCTGTGATGAAAAAATGAAGATTTTAACCAAAGTTGCAAAAATAGGCTTATCTCACAGTTTCCAGTGCCTTTGGGCATCTTGGGCACATTTGTGATGAAAAATTTAAGATTTTAATTATAGTTGCAAAAATAGGTTTATCTCATCGTTTCCAGCGCTTTTGCGCATCTTGGGCACATCTGTGATGAAAAATTTAAGATTTTAACCAAAGTTGCAAAAAAAGGCTTATCTCCCCGTTTACAGCGCTTTTGGGCATCTTGGGCACATCTGTGATGAAAAATTTAAGATTTTAACCATTGTTGCAAAAATAGGCTTATCTCCCCGTTTCCAGCACTTTTTGGCACTTAGAGCCAATCTGACAGTAAAAACCGTGCAGTTGCTACTTTTTCATTTGGGTTTCCAAAACTTAAAATCTGTTTTTTAAAGAGTTCCTTTAGAGTTGAAACCAAGATTTCAAATTATCCTTTTTCATTATTATAATCCACTGTATGCATTTTAAGTATCAAGGAATTTGACTGAAGGCCTTTTGAGAAAACACGTTGATTAGTGACCCTATTTCATTATGGCAGTCAAACCACTGATTTTCAACTTTAGTCTATGAAACCTCCAAACCTTAAACATTGTTGCAAAATTAGGCTTATCTCTCCGTTTCCAGCACTTTTGTGCATCTTGGGCATATCTGTGATGAAAAAATGAAGATTTTAACCAAAGTTGCAAAAATAGGCTTATCTCACCGTTTCCAGCGCTTTTGCGCATCTTGGGCACATCTGTGATGAAAAATTTAATATTTAACCAAAGTTGCAAAAATAGGCTTATCTCACCGTTTCCAGCGCTTTTGCGCATCTTGGGCACATCTGTGATGAAAAATGTAAGATTTTAACCATAGTTGCAAAAATAGGCTTATCTCACCGTTTCCAGCGCCTTTGGGCATCTTGGGCACATTTGTGATGAAAAATTTAAGATTTTAATTATAGTTGCAAAAATAGGTTTATCTCACCGTTTCCAGCGCTTTTGCGCATCTTGGGCACATCTGTGATGAAAAATTTAAGATTTTAACCAAAGTTGCAAAAAAAGGCTTATCTCCCCGTTTCCAGCGCTTTTGGGCATCTTGGGCACATCTGTGATGAAAAATTTAAGATTTAACCAAAGTTGCAAAAATAGGCTTATCTCACCGTTTCCAGCGCTTTTGCGCATCTTGGGCACATCTGTGATGAAAAATTTAAGATTTTAACCAAAGTTGCAAAAAAAGGCTTATCTCCCCGTTTCCAGCGCTTTTGGGCATCTTGGGCACATCTGTGATGAAAAATTTAAGATTTTAACCAAAGTTGCAAAAATAGGCTTATCTCACCGTTTCCAGTGCCTTTGGGCATCTTGGGCACATTTGTGATGAAAAATTTAAGATTTTAATTATAGTTGCAAAAATAGGTTTATCTCACCGTTTCCAGCGCTTTTGCGCATCTTGGGCACATCTGTGATGAAAAATTTAAGATTTTAACCAAAGTTGCAAAAAAAGGCTTATCTCCCCGTTTCCAGCGCTTTTGGGCATCTTGGGCACATCTGTGATGAAAAATTTAAGATTTTAACCAAAGTTGCAAAAATAGGCTTATCTCACCGTTTCCAGCGCTTTTGTGCATCTTGGGCACATCTGTGATGAAAAATTGAAGATTTTAACCATTGTTGCAAAAATAGGCTTATCTCCCCGTTTCCAGCACTTTTTGGCACTTAGAGCCAATCTGACAGTAAAAACCGTGCAGTTGCTACTTTTTCATTGGGGTTTCCAAAACTTAAAATCTGTTTTTTAAAGAGTTCCTTTAGAGTTGAAACCAAGATTTCAAATTATCCTTTTTCATTATTATAATCCACTGTATGCATTTTAAGTATCAAGGAATTTGACTGAAGGCCTTTTGAGAAAACACGTTGATTAGTGACCCTATTTCATTATGGCAGTCAAACCACTGATTTTCAACTTTAGTCTATGAAACCTCCAAACCTTAAACATTGTTGCAAAATTAGGCTTATCTCACCGTTTCCAGCACTTTTGTGCATCTTGGGCATATCTGTGATGAAAAAATGAAGATTTTAACCAAAGTTGCAAAAATAGGCTTATCTCACAGTTTCCAGTGCCTTTGGGCATCTTGGGCACATTTGTGATGAAAAATTTAAGATTTTAATTATAGTTGCAAAAATAGGTTTATCTCACCGTTTCCAGCGCTTTTGCGCATCTTGGGCACATCTGTGATGAAAAATTTAAGATTTTAACCAAAGATGCAAAAAAAGGCTTATCTCCCCGTTTCCAGCGCTTTTGGGCATCTTGGGCACATCTGTGATGAAAAATTTAAGATTTTAACCATAGTTGCAAAAATAGGCTTATCTCACCGTTTCCAGCGCTTTTGGGGATCTTGGGCACATCTGTGATGAAAAATTGAAGATTTTAACCAAAGTTGCAAAAATAGGCTTATCTCACCGTTTCCAGCGCTTTTGTGCATCTTGGGCACATCTGTGATGAAAAATTGAAGATTTTAACCATTGTTGCAAAAATAGGCTTATCTCCCCATTTCCAGCACTTTTTGGCACTTAGAACCAATCTGACAGTAGAAACCGTGCAGTTGCTACTTTTTCATTGGGGTTTCCAAAACTTAAAATCTTTTTTTTAAAGAGTTCCTTTAGAGTTGAAACCAAGATTTTAAATTATCCTTTTTCATTATTATAATCCACTGTATGCATTTTAAGTATCAAGGAATTTGACTGAAGGCCTTTTGAGAAAACACGTTGATTAGTGACCCTATTTCATTATGGCAGTCAAACCACTGATTTTCAACTTTAGTCTATGAAACCTCCAAACCTTAAACATTGTTGCAAAATTAGGCTTATCTCACCGTTTCCAGCACTTTTGCGCACCTTGGGCATATCTGTGGTGAAAAAATGAAGATTTTAACCAAAGTTGCAAAAATAGGCTTATCTCACCGTTTCCAGCGCTTTTGGGCATCTTGGGCACATCTGTGATGAAAAATTGAAGATTTTAACCAAAGTTGCAAAAATAGGCTTATCTCACCGTTTCCAGCGCTTTTGTGCATCTTGGGCACATCTGTGATGAAAAATTGAAGATTTTAACCATTGTTGCAAAAATAGGCTTATCTCCCCGTTTCCAGCACTTTTTGGCACTTAGAGCCAATCTGACAGTAGAAACCGTGCAGTTGCTACTTTTTCATTGGGGTTTCCAAAACTTAAAATCTTTTTTTTAAAGAGTTCCTTTAGAGTTGAAACCAAGATTTCAAATTATCCTTTTTCATTATTATAATCCACTGTATGCATTTTAAGTATCAAGGAATTTGACTGAAGGCCTTTTGAGAAAACACGTTGATTAGTGACCCTATTTCATTATGGCAGTCAAACCACTGATTTTCAACTTTAGTCTATGAAACCTCCAAACCTTAAACATTGTTGCAAAATTAGGCTTATCTCACCGTTTCCAGCACTTTTGTGCACCTTGGGCATATCTGTGATGAAAAAATGAAGATTTTAACCAAAGTTGCAAAAATAGGCTTATCTCACCGTTTCCAGCGCTTTTGGGAATCTTGGGCACATCTGTGATGAAAAATTTAAGATTTTAACCAAAGTTGCAAAAATAGGCTTATCTCACCGTTTCCAGCGCTTTTGCGCATCTTGGGCACATCTGTGATGAAAAATTGAAGATTTTAACCAAAGTTGCAAAAATAGGCTTATCTCACCGTTTCCAGCGCTTTTGTGCATCTTGGGCACATCTGTGATGAAAAATTGAAGATTTTAACCAAAGTTGCAAAAATAGGCTTATCTCACCGTTTCCAGCGCTTTTGTGCATCTTGGGCACATCTGTGATGAAAAATTGAAGATTTTAACCATTGTTGCAAAAATAGGCTTATCTCCCCGTTTCCAGCACTTTTTGGCACTTAGAGCCAATCTGACAGTAGAAACCGTGCAGTTGCTACTTTTTCATTGGGGTTTCCAAAACTTAAAATCTTTTTTTTAAAGAGTTCCTTTAGAGTTGAAACCAAGATTTCAAATTATCCTTTTTCATTATTATAATCCACTGTATGCATTTTAAGTATCAAGGAATTTGACTGAAGGCCTTTTGAGAAAACACGTTGATTAGTGACCCTATTTCATTATGGCAGTCAAACCCCTGATTTTCAACTTTAGTCTATGAAACCTCCAAACCTTAAACATTGTTGCAAAATTAGGCTTATCTCACCGTTTCCAGCACTTTTGCGCACCTTGGGCATATCTGTGATGAAAAAATTAAGATTTTAACCAAATTTGCAAAAATAGGCTTATCTCACCATTTCCAGCGCTTTTGCGCATCTTGGGCACATCTGTGATGAAAAATTTAAGATTTTAACCAAAGTTGCAAAAATAGGCTTATCTCACCGTTTCAAGCGCTTTTGCGCATCTTGGGCACATCTGTGATGAAAAATTGAAGATTTTAACCATAGTTGCAAAAATAGGCTTATCTCACCGTTTCCAGCGCTTTTGGGCATCTTGGGCACATCTGTGATGAAAAATTGAAGATTTTAACCAAAGTTGCAAAAATAGGCTTATCTCACCGTTTCCAGCGCTTTTGTGCATCTTGGGCACATCTGTGATGAAAAATTGAAGATTTTAACCATTGTTGCAAAAATAGGCTTATCTCCCCGTTTCCAGCACTTTTTGGCACTTAGAGCCAATCTGACAGTAGAAACCGTGCAGTTGCTACTTTTTCATTGGGGTTTCCAAAACTTAAAATCTTTTTTTTAAAGAGTTCCTTTAGAGTTGAAACCAAGATTTCAAATTATCCTTTTTCATTATTATAATCCACTGTATGCATTTTAAGTATCAAGGAATTTGACTGAAGGCCTTTTGAGAAAACACGTTGATTAGTGACACTATTTCATTATGGCAGTCAAACCACTGATTTTCAACTTTAGTCTATGAAACCTCCAAACCTTAAACATTGTTGCAAAATTAGGCTTATCTCACCGTTTCCAGCACTTTTGCGCACCATGGGCATATCTGTGATGAAAAAATGAAGATTTTAACCAAAGTTGCAAAAATAGGCTTATCTCACCGTTTCCAGCGCTTTTGCGCATCTTGGGCACATCTGTGATGAAAAATTGAAGATTTTAACCAAAGATGCAAAAATAGGCTTATCTCACCGTTTCCAGCGCTTTTGTGCATCTTGGGCACATCTGTGATGAAAAATTGAAGATTTTAACCATTGTTGCAAAAATAGGCTTATCTCCCCGTTTCCAGCACTTTTTGGCACTTAGAGCCAATCTGACAGTAGAAACCGTGCAGTTGCTACTTTTTCATTGGGGTTTCCAAAACTTAAAATCTTTTTTTTAAAGAGTTCCTTTAGAGTTGAAACCAAGATTTCAAATTATCCTTTTTCATTATTATAATCCACTGTATGCATTTTAAGTATCAAGGAATTTGACTGAAGGCCTTTTGAGAAAACACGTTGATTAGTGACCCTATTTCATTATGGCAGTCAAACCACTGATTTTCAACTTTAGTCTATGAAACCTCCAAACCTTAAACATTGTTGCAAAATTAGGCTTATCTCACCGTTTCCAGCACTTTTGCGCACCATGGGCATATCTGTGATGAAAAAATGAAGATTTTAACCAAAGTTGCAAAAATAGGCTTATCTCACCGTTTCCAGCGCTTTTGCGCATCTTGGGCACATCTGTGATGAAAAATTTAAGATTTTAACCAAAGTTGCAAAAATAGGCTTATCTCACCGTTTCCAGCGCTTTTGCGCATCTTGGGCACATCTGTGATGAAAAATTTAAGATTTTAACCAAAGTTGCAAAAATAGGCTTATCTCACCGTTTCAAGCGCTTTTGCGCATCTTGGGCACATCTGTGATGAAAAATTGAAGATTTTAACCATAGTTGCAAAAATAGGCTTATCTCACCGTTTCCAGCGCTTTTGGGCATCTTGGGCACATCTGTGATGAAAAATTGAAGATTTTAACCAAAGTTGCAAAAATAGGCTTATCTCACCGTTTCCAGCGCTTTTGTGCATCTTGGGCACATCTGTGATGAAAAATTGAAGATTTTAACCATTGTTGCAAAAATAGGCTTATCTCCCCGTTTCCAGCACTTTTTGGCACTTAGAGCCAATCTGACAGTAGAAACCGTGCAGTTGCTACTTTTTCATTGGGGTTTCCAAAACTTAAAATCTTTTTTTTAAAGAGTTCCTTTAGAGTTGAAACCAAGATTTCAAATTATCCTTTTTCATTATTATAATCCACTGTATGCATTTTAAGTATCAAGGAATTTGACTGAAGGCCTTTTGAGAAAACACGTTGATTAGTGACCCTATTTCATTATGGCAGTCAAACCACTGATTTTCAACTTTTGTCTATGAAACCTCCAAACCTTAAACATTGTTGCAAAATTAGGCTTATCTCACCGTTTCCAGCACTTTTGCGCACCATGGGCATATCTGTGATGAAAAAATGAAGATTTTAACCAAAGTTGCAAAAATAGGCTTATCTCACCGTTTCCAGCGCTTTTGCGCATCTTGGGCACATCTGTGATGAAAAATTTAAGATTTTAACCAAAGTTGCAAAAATAGGCTTATCTCACCGTTTCCAGCGCTTTTGCGCATCTTGGGCACATCTGTGATGAAAAATTTAAGATTTAACCAAAGTTGCAAAAATAGGCTTATCTCACCGTTTCCAGCGCTTTTGCGCATCTTGGGCACATCTGTGATGAAAAATTTATGATTTTAACCAAAGTTGCAAAAATAGGCTTATCTCACCGTTTCAAGCGCTTTTGCGCATCTTGGGCACATCTGTAATGAAAAATTGAAGATTTTAACAATAGTTGCAAAAATAGGCTTATCTCACCGTTTCCAGCGCTTTTGGGCATCTTGGGCACATCTGTGATGAAAAATTGAAGATTTTAACCAAAGATGCAAAAATAGGCTTATCTCACCGTTTCCAGCGCTTTTGTGCATCTTGGGCACATCTGTGATGAAAAATTGAAGATTTTAACCATTGTTGCAAAAATAGGCTTATCTCCCCGTTTCCAGCACTTTTTGGCACTTAGAGCCAATCTGACAGTAGAAACCGTGCAGTTGCTACTTTTTCATTGGGGTTTCCAAAACTTAAAATCTTTTTTTTAAAGAGTTCCTTTAGAGTTGAAACCAAGATTTCAAATTATCCTTTTTCATTATTATAATCCACTGTATGCATTTTAAGTATCAAGGAATTTGACTGAAGGCCTTTTGAGAAAACACGTTGATTAGTGACCCTATTTCATTATGGCAGTCAAACCACTGATTTTCAACTTTAGTCTATGAAACCTCCAAACCTTAAACATTGTTGCAAAATTAGGCTTATCTCACCGTTTCCAGCACTTTTGTGCACCTTGGGCATATCTGTGATGAAAAAATGAAGATTTTAACCAAAGTTGCAAAAATAGGCTTATCTCACCGTTTCCAGCGCTTTTGGGAATCATGGGCACATCTGTGATGAAAAATTTAAGATTTTAACCAAAGTTGCAAAAATAGGCTTATCTCACCGTTTCCAGCGCTTTTGCGCATCTTGGGCACATCTGTGATGAAAAATTGAAGATTTTAACCAAAGTTGCAAAAATAGGCTTATCTCACCGTTTCCAGCGCTTTTGTGCATCTTGGGCACATCTGTGATGAAAAATTGAAGATTTTAACCAAAGTTGCAAAAATAGGCTTATCTCACCGTTTCCAGCGCTTTTGTGCATCTTGGGCACATCTGTGATGAAAAATTGAAGATTTTAACCAAAGTTGCAAAAATAGGCTTATCTCACCGTTTCCAGCGCTTTTGTGCATCTTGGGCACATCTGTGATGAAAAATTGAAGATTTTAACCATTGTTGCAAAAATAGGCTTATCTCCCCGTTTCCAGCACTTTTTGGCACTTAGAGCCAATCTGACAGTAGAAACCGTGCAGTTGCTACTTTTTCATTGGGGTTTCCAAAACTTAAAATCTTTTTTTTAAAGAGTTCCTTTAGAGTTGAAACCAAGATTTCAAATTATCCTTTTTCATTATTATAATCCACTGTATGCATTTTAAGTATCAAGGAATTTGACTGAAGGCCTTTTGAGAAAACACGTTGATTAGTGACCCTATTTCATTATGGCAGTCAAACCACTGATTTTCAACTTTAGTCTATGAAACCTCCAAACCTTAAACATTGTTGCAAAATTAGGCTTATCTCACCGTTTCCAACACTTTTGCGCACCTTGGGCATATCTGTGATGAAAAAATGAAGATTTTAACCAAAGTTGCAAAAATAGGCTTATCTCACCGTTTCCAGCGCTTTTGCGCATCTTGGGCACATCTGTGATGAAAAATTGAAGATTTTAACCAAAGTTGCAAAAATAGGCTTATCTCACCGTTTCCAGCGCTTTTGCGCATCTTGGGCACATCTGTGATGAAAAATTTAAGATTTTAACCAAAGTTGCAAAAATAGGCTTATCTCCCCGTTTCCAGCACTTTTTGGCACTTAGAGCCAATCTGACAGTAGAAACCTTGCAGTTGCTACTTTTTCATTGGGGTTTCCAAAACTTAAAATCTTTTTTTTAAAGAGTTCCTTTAGAGTTGAAACCAAGATTTCAAATTATCCTTTTTCATTATTATAATCCACTGTATGCATTTTAAGTATCAAGGAATTTGACTGAAGGCCTTCTGAGAAAACACGTTGATTAGTGACCCTATTTCATTATGGCAGTCAAACCACTGATTTTCAACTTTAGTCTATGAAACCTCCAAACCTTAAACATTGTTGCAAAATTAGGCTTATCTCACCGTTTCCAGCACTTTTGTGCACCTTGGGCATATCTGTGATGAAAAAATGAAGATTTTAACCAAAGTTGCAAAAATAGGCTTATCTCACCGTTTCCAGCGCTTTTGGGAATCATGGGCACATCTGTGATGAAAAATTTAAGATTTTAACCAAAGTTGCAAAAATAGGCTTATCTCACCGTTTCCAGCGCTTTTGTGCATCTTGGGCACATCTGTGATGAAAAATTGAAGATTTTAACCAAAGTTGCAAAAATAGGCTTATCTCACCGTTTCCAGCGCTTTTGTGCATCTTGGGCACATCTGTGATGAAAAATTGAAGATTTTAACCATTGTTGCAAAAATAGGCTTATCTCCCCGTTTCCAGCACTTTTTGGCACTTAGAGCCAATCTGACAGTAGAAACCGTGCAGTTGCTACTTTTTCATTGGGGTTTCCAAAACTTAAAATCTTTTTTTTAAAGAGTTCCTTTAGAGTTGAAACCAAGATTTCAAATTATCCTTTTTCATTATTATAATCCACTGTATGCATTTTAAGTATCAAGGAATTTGACTGAAGGCCTTCTGAGAAAACACGTTGATTAGTGACCCTATTTCATTATGGCAGTCAAACCACTGATTTTCAACTTTAGTCTATGAAACCTCCAAACCTTAAACATTGTTGCAAAATTAGGCTTATCTCACCGTTTCCAGCACTTTTGTGCACCTTGGGCATATCTGTGATGAAAAAATGAAGATTTTAACCAAAGTTGCAAAAATAGGCTTATCTCACCGTTTCCAGCGCTTTTGGGAATCATGGGCACATCTGTGATGAAAAATTTAAGATTTTAACCAAAGTTGCAAAAATAGGCTTATCTCACCGTTTCCAGCGCTTTTGCGCATCTTGGGCACATCTGTGATGAAAAATTGAAGATTTTAACCAAAGTTGCAAAAATAGGCTTATCTCACCGTTTCCAGCGCTTTTGTGCATCTTGGGCACATCTGTGATGAAAAATTGAAGATTTTAACCAAAGTTGCAAAAATAGGCTTATCTCACCGTTTCCAGCGCTTTTGTGCATCTTGGGCACATCTGTGATGAAAAATTGAAGATTTTAACCATTGTTGCAAAAATAGGCTTATCTCCCCGTTTCCAGCACTTTTTGGCACTTAGAGCCAATCTGACAGTAGAAACCGTGCAGTTGCTACTTTTTCATTGGGGTTTCCAAAACTTAAAATCTTTTTTTTAAAGAGTTCCTTTAGAGTTGAAACCAAGATTTCAAATTATCCTTTTTCATTATTATAATCCACTGTATGCATTTTAAGTATCAAGGAATTTGACTGAAGGCCTTTTGAGAAAACACGTTGATTAGTGACCCTATTTCATTATGGCAGTCAAACCACTGATTTTCAACTTTAGTCTATGAAACCTCCAAACCTTAAACATTGTTGCAAAATTAGGCTTATCTCACCGTTTCCAACACTTTTGCGCACCTTGGGCATATCTGTGATGAAAAAATGAAGATTTTAACCAAAGTTGCAAAAATAGGCTTATCTCACCGTTTCCAGCGCTTTTGCGCATCTTGGGCACATCTGTGATGAAAAATTGAAGATTTTAACCAAAGTTGCAAAAATAGGCTTATCTCACCGTTTCCAGCGCTTTTGCGCATCTTGGGCACATCTGTGATGAAAAATTTAAGATTTTAACCAAAGTTGCAAAAATAGGCTTATCTCCCCGTTTCCAGCACTTTTTGGCACTTAGAGCCAATCTGACAGTAGAAACCTTGCAGTTGCTACTTTTTCATTGGGGTTTCCAAAACTTAAAATCTTTTTTTTAAAGAGTTCCTTTAGAGTTGAAACCAAGATTTCAAATTATCCTTTTTCATTATTATAATCCACTGTATGCATTTTAAGTATCAAGGAATTTGACTGAAGGCCTTCTGAGAAAACACGTTGATTAGTGACCCTATTTCATTATGGCAGTCAAACCACTGATTTTCAACTTTAGTCTATGAAACCTCCAAACCTTAAACATTGTTGCAAAATTAGGCTTATCTCACCGTTTCCAGCACTTTTGTGCACCTTGGGCATATCTGTGATGAAAAAATGAAGATTTTAACCAAAGTTGCAAAAATAGGCTTATCTCACCGTTTCCAGCGCTTTTGGGAATCATGGGCACATCTGTGATGAAAAATTTAAGATTTTAACCAAAGTTGCAAAAATAGGCTTATCTCACCGTTTCCAGCGCTTTTGTGCATCTTGGGCACATCTGTGATGAAAAATTGAAGATTTTAACCAAAGTTGCAAAAATAGGCTTATCTCACCGTTTCCAGCGCTTTTGTGCATCTTGGGCACATCTGTGATGAAAAATTGAAGATTTTAACCATTGTTGCAAAAATAGGCTTATCTCCCCGTTTCCAGCACTTTTTGGCACTTAGAGCCAATCTGACAGTAGAAACCGTGCAGTTGCTACTTTTTCATTGGGGTTTCCAAAACTTAAAATCTTTTTTTTAAAGAGTTCCTTTAGAGTTGAAACCAAGATTTCAAATTATCCTTTTTCATTATTATAATCCACTGTATGCATTTTAAGTATCAAGGAATTTGACTGAAGGCCTTCTGAGAAAACACGTTGATTAGTGACCCTATTTCATTATGGCAGTCAAACCACTGATTTTCAACTTTAGTCTATGAAACCTCCAAACCTTAAACATTGTTGCAAAATTAGGCTTATCTCACCGTTTCCAGCACTTTTGTGCACCTTGGGCATATCTGTGATGAAAAAATGAAGATTTTAACCAAAGTTGCAAAAATAGGCTTATCTCACCGTTTCCAGCGCTTTTGTGCATCTTGGGCACATCTGTGATGAAAAATTGAAGATTTTAACCAAAGTTGCAAAAATAGAATTATCTGACCGTTTCCAGCGCTTTTGTGCATCTTGGGCACATCTGTGATGAAAAATTGAAGATTTTAAACAAAGTTGCAAAAATAGGCTTATCTCACCGTTTCCAGCGCTTTTGTGCATCTTGGGCACATCTGTGATGAAAAATTGAAGATTTTAACCAAAGTTGCAAAAATAGGCTTATCTCACCGTTTCCAGCGCTTTTGCGAATCTTGGGCACATCTGTGATGAAAAATTGAAGATTTTAACCATTGTTGCAAAAATAGGCTTATCTCCCCGTTTCCAGCACTTTTTGGCACTTAGAGCCAATCTGACAGTAGAAACCGTGCAGTTGCTACTTTTTCATTGGGGTTTCCAAAACTTAAAATCTTTTTTTTAAAGAGTTCCTTTAGAGTTGAAACCAAGATTTCAAATTATCCTTTTTCATTATTATAATCCACTGTATGCATTTTAAGTATCAAGGAATTTGACTGAAGGCCTTTTGAGAAAACACGTTGATTAGTGACCCTATTTCATTATGGCAGTCAAACCACTGATTTTCAACTTTAGTCTATGAAACCTCCAAACCTTAAACATTGTTGCAAAATTAGGCTTATCTCACCGTTTCCAACACTTTTGCGCACCTTGGGCATATCTGTGATGAAAAAATGAAGATTTTAACCAAAGTTGCAAAAATAGGCTTATCTCACCGTTTCCAGCGCTTTTGCGCATCTTGGGCACATCTGTGATGAAAAATTTAAGATTTTAACCAAAGTTGCAAAAATAGGCTTATCTCACCGTTTCCAGCGCTTTTGCGCATCTTGGGCACATCTGTGATGAAAAATTGAAGATTTTAACCATTGTTGCAAAAATAGGCTTATCTCCCCGTTTCCAGCACTTTTTGGCACTTAGAGCCAATCTGACAGTAGAAACCGTGCAGTTGCTACTTTTTCATTGGGGTTTCCAAAACTTAAAATCTTTTTTTTAAAGAGTTCCTTTAGAGTTGAAACCAAGATTTCAAATTATCCTTTTTCATTATTATAATCCACTGTATGCATTTTAAGTATCAAGGAATTTGACTGAAGGCCTTTTGAGAAAACACGTTGATTAGTGACCCTATTTCATTATGGCAGTCAAACCACTGATTTTCAACTTTAGTCTATGAAACCCCCAAACCTTAAACATTGTTGCAAAATTAGGCTTATCTCACCGTTTCCAGCACTTTTGTGCACCTTGGGCATATCTGTGATGAAAAAATGAAGATTTTAACCAAAGTTGCAAAAATAGGCTTATCTCACCGTTTCCAGCGCTTTTGGGAATCATGGGCACATCTGTGATGAAAAATTTAAGATTTTAACCAAAGTTGCAAAAATAGGCTTATCTCACCGTTTCCAGCGCTTTTGCGCATCTTGGGCACATCTGTGATGAAAAATTGAAGATTTTAACCAAAGTTGCAAAAATAGGCTTATCTCACCGTTTCCAGCGCTTTTGTGCATCTTGGGCACATCTGTGATGAAAAATTGAAGATTTTAACCAAAGTTGCAAAAATAGGCTTATCTCACCGTTTAAAGCGCTTTTGTGCATCTTGGGCACATCTGTGTTGAAAAATTGAAGATTTTAACCATTGTTGCAAAAATAGGCTTATCTCACCGTTTCCAGCGCTTTTGTGCATCTTGGGCACATCTGTGATGAAAAATTGAAGATTTTAACCAAAGTTGCAAAAATAGGCTTATCTCACCGTTTCCAGCGCTTTTGTGCATCTTGGGCACATCTGTGATGAAAAATTGAAGATTTTAACCATTGTTGCAAAAATAGGCTTATCTCCCCGTTTCCAGCACTTTTTGGCACTTAGAGCCAATCTGACAGTAGAAACCGTGCAGTTGCTACTTTTTCATTGGGGTTTCCAAAACTTAAAATCTTTTTTTTAAAGAGTTCCTTTAGAGTTGAAACCAAGATTTCAAATTATCCTTTTTCATTATTATAATCCACTGTATGCATTTTAAGTATCAAGGAATTTGACTGAAGGCCTTTTGAGAAAACACGTTGATTAGTGACCCTATTTCATTATGGCAGTCAAACCACTGATTTTCAACTTTAGTCTATGAAACCTCCAAACCTTAAACATTGTTGCAAAATTAGGCTTATCTCACCGTTTCCAGCACTTTTGTGCACCTTGGGCATATCTGTGATGAAAAAATGAAGATTTTAACCAAAGTTGCAAAAATAGGCTTATCTCACCGTTTCCAGCGCTTTTGCGCATCTTGGGCACATCTGTGATGAAAAATTGAAGATTTTAACCAAAGTTGCAAAAATAGGCTTATCTCACCGTTTAAAGCGCTTTTGTGCATCTTGGGCACATCTGTGATGAAAAATTGAAGATTTTAACCAAAGTTGCAAAAATAGGCTTATCTCACCGTTTCCAGCGCTTTTGTGCATCTTGGGCACATCTGTGATGAAAAATTGAAGATTTTAACCATTGTTGCAAAAATAGGCTTATCTCCCCGTTTCCAGCACTTTTTGGCACTTAGAGCCAATCTGACAGTAGAAACCGTGCAGTTGCTACTTTTTCATTGGGGTTTCCAAAACTTAAAATCTTTTTTTTAAAGAGTTCCTTTAGAGTTGAAACCAAGATTTCAAATTATCCTTTTTCATTATTATAATCCACTGTATGCATTTTAAGTATCAAGGAATTTGACTGAAGGCCTTTTGAGAAAACACGTTGATTAGTGACCCTATTTCATTATGGCAGTCAAACCACTGATTTTCAACTTTAGTCTATGAAACCTCCAAACCTTAACCAAAGTTGCAAAAATAGGCTTATCTCACCGTTTCCAGCGCTTTTGTGCATCTTGGGCACATCTGTGATGAAAAATTGAAGATTTTAACCAAAGTTGCAAAAATAGGCTTATCTCACCGTTTCCAGCGCTTTTGTGCATCTTGGGCACATCTGTGATGAAAAATTGAAGATTTTAACCATTGTTGCAAAAATAGGCTTATCTCCCCGTTTCCAGCACTTTTTGGCACTTAGAGCCAATCTGACAGTAGAAACCGTGCAGTTGCTACTTTTTCATTGGGGTTTCCAAAACTTAAAATCTTTTTTTTAAAGAGTTCCTTTAGAGTTGAAACCAAGATTTCAAATTATCCTTTTTCATTATTATAATCCACTGTATGCATTTTAAGTATCAAGGAATTTGACTGAAGGCCTTTTGAGAAAACACGTTGATTAGTGACCCTATTTCATTATGGCAGTCAAACCACTGATTTTCAACTTTAGTCTATGAAACCTCCAAACCTTAAACATTGTTGCAAAATTAGGCTTATCTCACCGTTTCCAGCACTTTTGTGCACCTTGGGCATATCTGTGATGAAAAAATGAAGATTTTAACCAAAGTTGCAAAAATAGGCTTATCTCACCGTTTCCAGCGCTTTTGCGCATCTTGGGCACATCTGTGATGAAAAATTGAAGATTTTAACCAAAGTTGCAAAAATAGGCTTATCTCACCGTTTAAAGCGCTTTTGTGCATCTTGGGCACATCTGTGATGAAAAATTGAAGATTTTAACCAAAGTTGCAAAAATAGGCTTATCTCACCGTTTCCAGCGCTTTTGTGCATCTTGGGCACATCTGTGATGAAAAATTGAAGATTTTAACCATTGTTGCAAAAATAGGCTTATCTCCCCGTTTCCAGCACTTTTTGGCACTTAGAGCCAATCTGACAGTAGAAACCGTGCAGTTGCTACTTTTTCATTGGGGTTTCCAAAACTTAAAATCTTTTTTTTAAAGAGTTCCTTTAGAGTTGAAACCAAGATTTCAAATTATCCTTTTTCATTATTATAATCCACTGTATGCATTTTAAGTATCAAGGAATTTGACTGAAGGCCTTTTGAGAAAACACGTTGATTAGTGACCCTATTTCATTATGGCAGTCAAACCACTGATTTTCAACTTTAGTCTATGAAACCTCCAAACCTTAACCAAAGTTGCAAAAATAGGCTTATCTCACCGTTTCCAGCGCTTTTGTGCATCTTGGGCACATCTGTGATGAAAAATTTAAGATTTTAACCAAAGTTGCAAAAATAGGCTTATCTCACCGTTTCCAGCGCTTTTGCGCATCTTGGGCACATCTGTGATGAAAAATTGAAGATTTTAACCAAAGTTGCAAAAATAGGCTTATCTCACCGTTTCCAGCGCTTTTGTGCATCTTGGGCACATCTGTGATGAAAAATTGAAGATTTTAACCATTGTTGCAAAAATAGGCTTATCTCCCCGTTTCCAGCACTTTTTGGCACTTAGAGCCAATCTGACAGTAGAAACCGTGCAGTTGCTACTTTTTCATTGGGGTTTCCAAAACTTAAAATCTTTTTTTTAAAGAGTTCCTTTAGAGTTGAAACCAAGATTTCAAATTATCCTTTTTCATTATTATAATCCACTGTATGCATTTTAAGTATCAAGGAATTTGACTGAAGGCCTTTTGAGAAAACACGTTGATTAGTGACCCTATTTCATTATGGCAGTCAAACCACTGATTATCAACTTTAGTCTATGAAACCTCCAAACCTTAACCAAAGTTGCAAAAATAGGCTTATCTCACCGTTTCCAGCGCTTTTGCGCATCTTGGGCACATCTGTGATGAAAAATTGAAGATTTTAACCAAAGTTGCAAAAATAGGCTTATCTCACCGTTTCCAGCGCTTTTGTGCATCTTGGGCACATCTGTGATGAAAAATTGAAGATTTTAACCAAAGTTGCAAAAATAGGCTTATCTCACCGTTTCCAGCGCTTTTGTGCATCTTGGGCACATCTGTGATGAAAAATTGAAGATTTTAACCATTGTTGCAAAAATAGGCTTATCTCCCCGTTTCCAGCACTTTTTGGCACTTAGAGCCAATCTGACAGTAGAAACCGTGCAGTTGCTACTTTTTCATTGGGGTTTCCAAAACTTAAAATCTTTTTTTTAAAGAGTTCCTTTAGAGTTGAAACCAAGATTTCAAATTATCCTTTTTCATTATTATAATCCACTGTATGCATTTTAAGTATCAAGGAATTTGACTGAAGGCCTTTTGAGAAAACACGTTGATTAGTGACCCTATTTCATTATGGCAGTCAAACCACTGATTTTCAACTTTAGTCTATGAAACCTCCAAACCTTAACCAAAGTTGCAAAAATAGGCTTATCTCACCGTTTCCAGCGCTTTTGTGCATCTTGGGCACATCTGTGATGAAAAATTTAAGATTTTAACCAAAGTTGCAAAAATAGGCTTATCTCACCGTTTCCAGCGCTTTTGCGCATCTTGGGCACATCTGTG
This sequence comes from Pleuronectes platessa, assembly GCF_947347685.1. Taxonomy (NCBI): domain Eukaryota; kingdom Metazoa; phylum Chordata; class Actinopteri; order Pleuronectiformes; family Pleuronectidae; genus Pleuronectes; species Pleuronectes platessa. Next base: position 394,960 of record NW_026519085.1, on the reverse strand, counting down.
ATGAAAAATTGAAGATTTTAACCAAAGTTGCAAAAATAGGCTTATCTCACCGTTTCCAGCGCTTTTGTGCATCTTGGGCACATCTGTGATGAAAAATTGAAGATTTTAACCATTGTTGCAAAAATAGGCTTATCTCCCCGTTTCCAGCACTTTTTGGCACTTAGAGCCAATCTGACAGTAGAAACCGTGCAGTTGCTACTTTTTCATTGGGGTTTCCAAAACTTAAAATCTTTTTTTTAAAGAGTTCCTTTAGAGTTGAAACCAAGATTTCAAATTATCCTTTTTCATTATTATAATCCACTGTATGCATTTTAAGTATCAAGGAATTTGACTGAAGGCCTTTTGAGAAAACACGTTGATTAGTGACCCTATTTCATTATGGCAGTCAAACCACTGATTATCAACTTTAGTCTATGAAACCTCCAAACCTTAACCAAAGTTGCAAAAATAGGCTTATCTCACCGTTTCCAGCGCTTTTGCGCATCTTGGGCACATCTGTGATGAAAAATTGAAGATTTTAACCAAAGTTGCAAAAATAGGCTTATCTCACCGTTTCCAGCGCTTTTGTGCATCTTGGGCACATCTGTGATGAAAAATTGAAGATTTTAACCAAAGTTGCAAAAATAGGCTTATCTCACCGTTTCCAGCGCTTTTGTGCATCTTGGGCACATCTGTGATGAAAAATTGAAGATTTTAACCATTGTTGCAAAAATAGGCTTATCTCCCCGTTTCCAGCACTTTTTGGCACTTAGAGCCAATCTGACAGTAGAAACCGTGCAGTTGCTACTTTTTCATTGGGGTTTCCAAAACTTAAAATCTTTTTTTTAAAGAGTTCCTTTAGAGTTGAAACCAAGATTTCAAATTATCCTTTTTCATTATTATAATCCACTGTATGCATTTTAAGTATCAAGGAATTTGACTGAAGGCCTTTTGAGAAAACACGTTGATTAGTGACCCTATTTCATTATGGCAGTCAAACCACTGATTTTCAACTTTAGTCTATGAAACCTCCAAACCTTAACCAAAGTTGCAAAAATAGGCTTATCTCACCGTTTCCAGCGCTTTTGTGCATCTTGGGCACATCTGTGATGAAAAATTTAAGATTTTAACCAAAGTTGCAAAAATAGGCTTATCTCACCGTTTCCAGCGCTTTTGCGCATCTTGGGCACATCTGTGATGAAAAATTGAAGATTTTAACCAAAGTTGCAAAAATAGGCTTATCTCACCGTTTCCAGCGCTTTTGTGCATCTTGGGCACATCTGTGATGAAAAATTGAAGATTTTAACCATTGTTGCAAAAATAGGCTTATCTCCCCGTTTCCAGCACTTTTTGGCACTTAGAGCCAATCTGACAGTAGAAACCGTGCAGTTGCTACTTTTTCATTGGGGTTTCCAAAACTTAAAATCTTTTTTTTAAAGAGTTCCTTTAGAGTTGAAACCAAGATTTCAAATTATCCTTTTTCATTATTATAATCCACTGTATGCATTTTAAGTATCAAGGAATTTGACTGAAGGCCTTTTGAGAAAACACGTTGATTAGTGACCCTATTTCATTATGGCAGTCAAACCACTGATTATCAACTTTAGTCTATGAAACCTCCAAACCTTAACCAAAGTTGCAAAAATAGGCTTATCTCACCGTTTCCAGCGCTTTTGCGCATCTTGGGCACATCTGTGATGAAAAATTGAAGATTTTAACCAAAGTTGCAAAAATAGGCTTATCTCACCGTTTCCAGCGCTTTTGTGCATCTTGGGCACATCTGTGATGAAAAATTGAAGATTTTAACCAAAGTTGCAAAAATAGGCTTATCTCACCGTTTCCAGCGCTTTTGTGCATCTTGGGCACATCTGTGATGAAAAATTGAAGATTTTAACCAAAGTTGCAAAAATAGAATTATCTGACCGTTTCCAGCGCTTTTGTGCATCTTGGGCACATCTGTGATGAAAAATTGAAGATTTTAACCATTGTTGCAAAAATAGGCTTATCTCCCCGTTTCCAAGTGCTGGAAACGGTGAGATAAGCCTAATTTTGCAACAATGTTTAAAGTTTGGAGGTTTCATAGACTAAAGTTGAAAATCAGTGGTTTGACTGCCATAATGAAATAGGGTCACTAATCAACGTGTTTTCTCAAAAGGCCTTCAGTCAAATTCCTTGATACTTTAAATGCATACAGTGGATTATAATAATGAAAAAGGATAATTTGAAATCTTGGTTTCAACTCTAAAGGAACTCTTTAAAAAAAAGATTTTAAGTTTTGGAAACCCCAATGAAAAAGTAGCAACTGCACGGTTTCTACTGTCAGATTGGCTCTAAGTGCCAAAAAGTGCTGGAAACGGGGAGATAAGCCTATTTTTGCAACAATGGTTAAAATCTTCAATTTTTCATCACAGATGTGCCCAAGATGCACAAAAGCGCTGGAAACGGTGAGATAAGCCTATTTTTGCAACTTTGGTTAAAATCTTCAATTTTTCATCACAGATGTGCCCAAGATGCACAAAAGCGCTGGAAACGGTGAGATAAGCCTATTTTTGCAACTTTGGTTAAAATCTTCAATTTTTCATCACAGATGTGCCCAAGATGCGCAAAAGCGCTGGAAACGGTGAGATAAGCCTATTTTTGCAACTTTGGTTAAAATTTTAAATTTTTCATCACAGATGTGCCCAAGATGCCCAAAAGCGCTGGAAACGGTGAGATAAGCCTATTTTTGCAACTTTGGTTAAAATCTTCATTTTTTCATCACAGATATGCCCAAGGTGCGCAAAAGTGCTGGAAACGGTGAGATAAGCCTAATTTTGCAACAATGTTTAAAGTTTGGAGGTTTCATAGACTAAAGTTGAAAATCAGTGGTTTGACTGCCATAATGAAATAGGGTCACTAATCAACGTGTTTTCTCAAAAGGCCTTCCGTCAAATTCCTTGATACTTAAAATGCATACAGTGGATTATAATAATGAAAAAGGATAATTTGAAATCTTGGTTTCAACTCTAAAGGAACTCTTTAAAAAACAGATTTTAAGTTTTGGAAACCCCAATGAAAAAGTAGCAACTGCACGGTTTCTACTGTCAGATTGGCTCTAAGTGCCAAAAAGTGCTGGAAACGGGGAGATAAGCCTATTTTTGCAACAATGGTTAAAATCTTCAATTTTTCATCACAGATGTGTCCAAGATGCACAAAAGCGCTGGAAACGGTGAGATAAGCCTATTTTTGCAACTTTGGTTAAAATCTTCAATTTTTCATCACAGATGTGCCCAAGATGCACAAAAGCGCTGGAAACGGTGAGATAAGCCTATTTTTGCAACTTTGGTTAAAATCTTCAATTTTTCATCACAGATGTGCCCAAGATGCGCAAAAGCGCTGGAAACGGTGAGATAAGCCTATTTTTGCAACTTTGGTTAAAATTTTAAATTTTTCATCACAGATGTGCCCAAGATGCCCAAAAGCGCTGGAAACGGTGAGATAAGCCTATTTTTGCAACTTTGGTTAAAATCTTCATTTTTTCATCACAGATATGCCCAAGGTGCGCAAAAGTGCTGGAAACGGTGAGATAAGCCTAATTTTGCAGCAATGTTTAAAGTTTGGAGGTTTCATAGACTAAAGTTGAAAATCAGTGGTTTGACTGCCATAATGAAATAGGGTCACTAATCAACGTGTTTTCTCAAAAGGCCTTCAGTCAAATTCCTTGATACTTTAAATGCATACAGTGGATTATAATAATGAAAAAGGATAATTTGAAATCTTGGTTTCAACTCTAAAGGAACTCTTTAAAAAAAAGATTTTAAGTTTTGGAAACCCCAATGAAAAAGTAGCAACTGCACGGTTTCTACTGTCAGATTGGCTCTAAGTGCCAAAAAGTGCTGGAAACGGGGAGATAAGCCTATTTTTGAAACAATGGTTAAAATCTTCAATTTTTCATCACAGATGTGTCCAAGATGCGCAAAAGCGCTGGAAACGGTGAGATAAGCCTATTTTTGCAACTTTGGTTAAAATTTTAAATTTTTCATCACAGATGTGCCCAAGATGCCCAAAAGCGCTGGAAACGGTGAGATAAGCCTATTTTTGCAACTTTGGTTAAAATCTTCATTTTTTCATCACAGATATGCCCAAGGTGCGCAAAAGTGCTGGAAACGGTGAGATAAGCCTAATTTTGCAACAATGTTTAAAGTTTGGAGGTTTCATAGACTAAAGTTGAAAATCAGTGGTTTGACTGCCATAATGAAATAGGGTCACTAATCAACGTGGTTTCTCAAAAGGCCTTCAGTCAAATTCCTTTATACTTAAAATGCATACAGTGGATTATAATAATGAAAAAGGATAATTTGAAATCTTGGTTTCAACTCTAAAGGAACTCTTTAAAAAAAAGTTTTTAAGTTTTGGAAACCCCAATGAAAAAGTAGCAACTGCACGGTTTCTACTGTCAGATTGGCTCTAAGTGCCAAAAAGCGCTGGAAACGGTGAGATAAGCCTATTTTTGCAACTTTGGTTAAAATCTTCAATTTTTCATCACAGATGTGCCCAAGATGCGCAAAAGCGCTGGAAACGGTGAGATAAGCCTATTTTTGCAACTTTGGTTAAAATCTTCATTTTTTCATCACAGATATGCCCAAGGTGCACAAAAGTGCTGGAAACGGTGAGATAAGCCTAATTTTGCAACAATGTTTAAGGTTTGGAGGTTTCATAGACTAAAGTTGAAAATCAGTGGTTTGACTGCCATAATGAAATAGGGTCACTAATCAACGTGTTTTCTCAAAAGGCCTTCAGTCAAATTCCTTGATACTTAAAATGCATACAGTGGATTATAATAATGAAAAAGGATAATTTGAAATCTTGGTTTCAACTCTAAAGGAACTCTTTAAAAAAAAGATTTTAAGTTTTGGAAACCCCAATGAAAAAGTAGCAACTGCACGGATTCTACTGTCAGATTGGCTCTAAGTGCCAAAAAGTGCTGGAAACGGGGAGATAAGCCTATTTTTGCAACAATGGTTAAAATCTTCAATTTTTCATCACAGATGTGTCCAAGATGCACAAAAGCGCTGGAAACGGTGAGATAAGCCTATTTTTGCAACTTTGGTTAAAATCTTCAATTTTTCATCACAGATGTGCCCAAGATGCACAAAAGCGCTGGAAACGGTGAGATAAGCCTATTTTTGCAACTTAGGTTAAAATCTTCAATTTTTCATCACAGATGTGTCCAAGATGCGCAAAAGCGCTGGAAACGGTGAGATAAGCCTATTTTTGCAACTTTGGTTAAAATCTTAAATTTTTCATCACAGATGTGCCCAAGATGCCCAAAAGCGCTGGAAACGGTGAGATAAGCCTATTTTTGCAACTTTGGTTAAAATCTTCAATTTTTCATCACAGATGTGCCCAAGATGCACAAAAGCGCTGGAAACGGTGAGATAAGCCTATTTTTGCAACTTTGGTTAAAATCTTCAATTTTTCATCACAGATGTGCCCAAGATGCGCAAAAGCGCTGGAAACGGTGAGATAAGCCTATTTTTGCAACTTTGGTTAAAATCTTCATTTTTTCATCACAGATATGCCCAAGGTGCTCAAAAGTGCTGGAAACGGTGAGATAAGCCTAATTTTGCAACAATGTTTAAGGTTTGGAGGTTTCATAGACTAAAGTTGAAAATCAGTGGTTTGACTGCCATAATGAAATAGGGTCACTAATCAACGTGTTTTCTCAAAAGGCCTTCAGTCAAATTCCTTGATACTTAAAATGCATACAGTGGATTATAATAATGAAAAAGGATAATTTGAAATCTTGGTTTCAACTCTAAAGGAACTCTTTAAAAAAAAGATTTTAAGTTTTGGAAACCCCAATGAAAAAGTAGCAACTGCACGGTTTCTACTGTCAGATTCGCTCTAAGTGCCAAAAAGTGCTGGAAACGGGGAGATAAGCCTATTTTTGCAACAATGGTTAAAATCTTCAATTTTTCATCACAGATGTGCCCAAGATGCACAAAAGCGCTGGAAACGGTGAGATAAGCCTATTTTTGCAACTTTGGTTAAAATCTTCAATTTTTCATCACAGATGTGCCCAAGATGCACAAAAGCGCTGGAAACGGTGAGATAAGCCTATTTTTGCAACTTTGGTTAAAATCTTCAATTTTTCATCACAGATGTGCCCAAGATGCCCAAAAGCGCTGGAAACGGTGAGATAAGCCTATTTTTGCAACTTTGGTTAAAATCTTCATTTTTTCATCACAGATATGCCCAAGGTGCACAAAAGTGCTGGAAACGGTGAGATAAGCCTAATTTTGCAACAATGTTTAAGGTTTGGAGGTTTCATAGACTAAAGTTGAAAATCAGTGGTTTGACTGCCATAATGAAATAGGGTCACTAATCAACGTGTTTTCTCAAAAGGCCTTCAGTCAAATTCCTTGATACTTAAAATGCATACAGTGGATTATAATAATGAAAAAGGATAATTTGAAATCTTGGTTTCAACTCTAAAGGAACTCTTTAAAAAAAAGATTTTAAGTTTTGGAAACCCCAATGAAAAAGTAGCAACTGCACGGTTTCTACTGTCAGATTGGCTCTAAGTGCCAAAAAGTGCTGGAAACGGGGAGATAAGCCTATTTTTGCAACAATGGTTAAAATCTTCAATTTTTCATCACAGATGTGTCCAAGATGCACAAAAGCGCTGGAAACGGTGAGATAAGCCTATTTTTGCAACTTTGGTTGAAATCTTCAATTTTTCATCACAGATGTGCCCAAGATGCACAAAAGCGCTGGAAACGGTGAGATAAGCCTATTTTTGCAACTTTGGTTAAAATCTTCAATTTTTCATCACAGATGTGCCCAAGATGCACAAAAACGCTGGAAACGGTGAGATAAGCCTATTTTTGCAACTTTGGTTAAAATCTTCAATTTTTCATCACAGATGTGTCCAAGATGCGCAAAAGCGCTGGAAACGGTGAGATAAGCCTATTTTTGCAACTTTGGTTAAAATCTTCAATTTTTCATCACAGATGTGCCCAAGATGCGCAAAAGCGCTGGAAACGGTGAGATAAGCCTATTTTTGCAACTTTGGTTAAAATCTTAAATTTTTCATCACAGATGTGCCCAAGGTGCGCAAAAGTGCTGGAAACGGTGAGATAAGCCTAATTTTGCAACAATGTTTTAGGTTTGGAGGTTTCATAGACTAAAGTTGAAAATCAGTGGTTTGACTGCCATAATGAAATAGGGTCACTAATCAACGTGTTTTCTCAAAAGGCCTTCACTCAATTTCCTTGATACTTAAAATGCATACAGTGGATCATAATAATGAAAAAGGATAATTTGAAATCTTGGTTTCAACTCTAAAGGAACTCTTTAAAAAAAAGATTTTAAGTTTTGGAAACCCCAATGAAAAAGTAGCAACTGCACGGTTTCTACTGTCAGATTCGCTCTAAGTGCCAAAAAGTGCTGTAAACGGGGAGATAAGCCTATTTTTGCAACTTTGGTTGAAATCTTCAATTTTTCATCACAGATGTGCCCAAGATGCACAAAAGCGCTGGAAACGGTGAGATAAGCCTATTTTTGCAACTTTGGTTAAAATCTTCAATTTTTCATCACAGATGTGCCCAAGATGCGCAAAAGCGCTGGAAACGGTGAGATAAGCCTATTTTTGCAACTTTGGTTAAAATCTTCATTTTTTCATCACAGATATGCCCAAGGTGCTCAAAAGTGCTGGAAACGGTGAGATAAGCCTAATTTTGCAACTTTGGTTAAAATCTTCAATTTTTCATCACAGATATGCCCAAGATGCCCAAAAGCGCTGGAAACGGTGAGATAAGCCTATTTTTGCAACTTTGGTTAAAATCTTCATTTTTTCATCACAGATATGCCCAAGGTGCACAAAAGTGCTGGAAACGGTGAGATAAGCCTAATTTTGCAACAATGTTTAAGGTTTGGAGGTTTCATAGACTAAAGTTGAAAATCAGTGGTTTGACTGCCATAATGAAATAGGGTCACTAATCAACGTGGTTTCTCAAAAGGCCTTCAGTCAAATTCCTTGATACTTAAAATGCATACAGTGGATTATAATAATGAAAAAGGATAATTTGAAATCTTGGTTTCAACTCTAAAGGAACTCTTTAAAAAAAAGTTTTTAAGTTTTGGAAACCCCAATGAAAAAGTAGCAACTGCACGGTTTCTACTGTCAGATTGGCTCTAAGTGCCAAAAAGCGCTGGAAACGGTGAGATAAGCCTATTTTTGCAACTTTGGTTAAAATCTTCAATTTTTCATCACAGATGTGCCCAAGATGCGCAAAAGCGCTGGAAACGGTGAGATAAGCCTATTTTTGCAACTTTGGTTAAAATCTTCATTTTTTCATCACAGATATGCCCAAGGTGCACAAAAGTGCTGGAAACGGTGAGATAAGCCTAATTTTGCAACAATGTTTAAGGTTTGGAGGTTTCATAGACTAAAGTTGAAAATCAGTGGTTTGACTGCCATAATGAAATAGGGTCACTAATCAACGTGTTTTCTCAAAAGGCCTTCAGTCAAATTCCTTGATACTTAAAATGCATACAGTGGATTATAATAATGAAAAAGGATAATTTGAAATCTTGGTTTCAACTCTAAAGGAACTCTTTAAAAAAAAGATTTTAAGTTTTGGAAACCCCAATGAAAAAGTAGCAACTGCACGGATTCTACTGTCAGATTGGCTCTAAGTGCCAAAAAGTGCTGGAAACGGGGAGATAAGCCTATTTTTGCAACAATGGTTAAAATCTTCAATTTTTCATCACAGATGTGTCCAAGATGCACAAAAGCGCTGGAAACGGTGAGATAAGCCTATTTTTGCAACTTTGGTTAAAATCTTCAATTTTTCATCACAGATGTGCCCAAGATGCACAAAAGCGCTGGAAACGGTGAGATAAGCCTATTTTTGCAACTTAGGTTAAAATCTTCAATTTTTCATCACAGATGTGTCCAAGATGCGCAAAAGCGCTGGAAACGGTGAGATAAGCCTATTTTTGCAACTTTGGTTAAAATCTTAAATTTTTCATCACAGATGTGCCCAAGATGCCCAAAAGCGCTGGAAACGGTGAGATGAGCCTATTTTTGCAACTTTGGTTAAAATCTTCAATTTTTCATCACAGATGTGCCCAAGATGCACAAAAGCGCTGGAAACGGTGAGATAAGCCTATTTTTGCAACTTTGGTTAAAATCTTCAATTTTTCATCACAGATGTGCCCAAGATGCGCAAAAGCGCTGGAAACGGTGAGATAAGCCTATTTTTGCAACTTTGGTTAAAATCTTCATTTTTTCATCACAGATATGCCCAAGGTGCTCAAAAGTGCTGGAAACGGTGAGATAAGCCTAATTTTGCAACAATGTTTAAGGTTTGGAGGTTTCATAGACTAAAGTTGAAAATCAGTGGTTTGACTGCCATAATGAAATAGGGTCACTAATCAACGTGTTTTCTCAAAAGGCCTTCAGTCAAATTCCTTGATACTTAAAATGCATACAGTGGATTATAATAATGAAAAAGGATAATTTGAAATCTTGGTTTCAACTCTAAAGGAACTCTTTAAAAAAAAGATTTTAAGTTTTGGAAACCCCAATGAAAAAGTAGCAACTGCACGGTTTCTACTGTCAGATTCGCTCTAAGTGCCAAAAAGTGCTGGAAACGGGGAGATAAGCCTATTTTTGCAACAATGGTTAAAATCTTCAATTTTTCATCACAGATGTGCCCAAGATGCACAAAAGCGCTGGAAACGGTGAGATAAGCCTATTTTTGCAACTTTGGTTAAAATCTTCAATTTTTCATCACAGATGTGCCCAAGATGCACAAAAGCGCTGGAAACGGTGAGATAAGCCTATTTTTGCAACTTTGGTTAAAATCTTCAATTTTTCATCACAGATGTGCCCAAGATGCCCAAAAGCGCTGGAAACGGTGAGATAAGCCTATTTTTGCAACTTTGGTTAAAATCTTCATTTTTTCATCACAGATATGCCCAAGGTGCACAAAAGTGCTGGAAACGGTGAGATAAGCCTAATTTTGCAACAATGTTTAAGGTTTGGAGGTTTCATAGACTAAAGTTGAAAATCAGTGGTTTGACTGCCATAATGAAATAGGGTCACTAATCAACGTGTTTTCTCAAAAGGCCTTCAGTCAAATTCCTTGATACTTAAAATGCATACAGTGGATTATAATAATGAAAAAGGATAATTTGAAATCTTGGTTTCAACTCTAAAGGAACTCTTTAAAAAAAAGATTTTAAGTTTTGGAAACCCCAATGAAAAAGTAGCAACTGCACGGTTTCTACTGTCAGATTGGCTCTAAGTGCCAAAAAGTGCTGGAAACGGGGAGATAAGCCTATTTTTGCAACAATGGTTAAAATCTTCAATTTTTCATCACAGATGTGTCCAAGATGCACAAAAGCGCTGGAAACGGTGAGATAAGCCTATTTTTGCAACTTTGGTTGAAATCTTCAATTTTTCATCACAGATGTGCCCAAGATGCACAAAAGCGCTGGAAACGGTGAGATAAGCCTATTTTTGCAACTTTGGTTAAAATCTTCAATTTTTCATCACAGATGTGCCCAAGATGCACAAAAACGCTGGAAACGGTGAGATAAGCCTATTTTTGCAACTTTGGTTAAAATCTTCAATTTTTCATCACAGATGTGTCCAAGATGCGCAAAAGCGCTGGAAACGGTGAGATAAGCCTATTTTTGCAACTTTGGTTAAAATCTTCAATTTTTCATCACAGATGTGCCCAAGATGCGCAAAAGCGCTGGAAACGGTGAGATAAGCCTATTTTTGCAACTTTGGTTAAAATCTTAAATTTTTCATCACAGATGTGCCCAAGGTGCGCAAAAGTGCTGGAAACGGTGAGATAAGCCTAATTTTGCAACAATGTTTTAGGTTTGGAGGTTTCATAGACTAAAGTTGAAAATCAGTGGTTTGACTGCCATAATGAAATAGGGTCACTAATCAACGTGTTTTCTCAAAAGGCCTTCACTCAATTTCCTTGATACTTAAAATGCATACAGTGGATCATAATAATGAAAAAGGATAATTTGAAATCTTGGTTTCAACTCTAAAGGAACTCTTTAAAAAAAAGATTTTAAGTTTTGGAAACCCCAATGAAAAAGTAGCAACTGCACGGTTTCTACTGTCAGATTCGCTCTAAGTGCCAAAAAGTGCTGTAAACGGGGAGATAAGCCTATTTTTGCAACTTTGGTTGAAATCTTCAATTTTTCATCACAGATGTGCCCAAGATGCACAAAAGCGCTGGAAACGGTGAGATAAGCCTATTTTTGCAACTTTGGTTAAAATCTTCAATTTTTCATCACAGATGTGCCCAAGATGCGCAAAAGCGCTGGAAACGGTGAGATAAGCCTATTTTTGCAACTTTGGTTAAAATCTTCATTTTTTCATCACAGATATGCCCAAGGTGCTCAAAAGTGCTGGAAACGGTGAGATAAGCCTAATTTTGCAACTTTGGTTAAAATCTTCAATTTTTCATCACAGATATGCCCAAGATGCCCAAAAGCGCTGGAAACGGTGAGATAAGCCTATTTTTGCAACTTTGGTTAAAATCTTCATTTTTTCATCACAGATATGCCCAAGGTGCACAAAAGTGCTGGAAACGGTGAGATAAGCCTAATTTTGCAACAATGTTTAAGGTTTGGAGGTTTCATAGACTAAAGTTGAAAATCAGTGGTTTGACTGCCATAATGAAATAGGGTCACTAATCAACGTGTTTTCTCAAAAGGCCTTCAGTCAAATTCCTTGATACTTAAAATGCATACAGTGGATTATAATAATGAAAAAGGATAATTTGAAATCTTGGTTTCAACTCTAAAGGAACTCTTTAAAAAAAAGATTTTAAGTTTTGGAAACCCCAATGAAAAAGTAGCAACTGCACGGTTTCTACTGTCAGATTGGCTCTAAGTGCCAAAAAGTGCTGGAAACGGGGAGATAAGCCTATTTTTGCAACTTTGGTTAAAATCTTCAATTTTTCATCACAGATGTGCCCAAGATGCGCAAAAGCGCTGGAAACGGTGAGATAAGCCTATTTTTGCAACTTTGGTTGAAATCTTCAATTTTTCATCACAGATGTGCCCAAGATGCACAAAAGCGCTGGAAACGGTGAGATAAGCCTATTTTTGCAACTTTGGTTAAAATCTTCAATTTTTCATCACAGATGTGTCCAAGATGCGCAAAAGCGCTGGAAACGGTGAGATAAGCCTATTTTTGCAACTTTGGTTAAAATCTTAAATTTTTCATCACAGATGTGCCCAAGATGCCCAAAAGCGCTGGAAACGGTGAGATAAGCCTATTTTTGCAACTTTGGTTAAAATCTTCAATTTTTCATCACAGATGTGCCCAAGATGCACAAAAGCGCTGGAAACGGTGAGATAAGCCTATTTTTGCAACTTTGGTTAAAATCTTCAATTTTTCATCACAGATGTGCCCAAGATGCGCAAAAGCGCTGGAAACGGTGAGATAAGCCTATTTTTGCAACTTTGGTTAAAATCTTAAATTTTTCATCACAGATGTGCCCAAGGTGCGCAAAAGTGCTGGAAACGGTGAGATAAGCCTAATTTTGCAACAATGTTTAAGGTTTGGAGGTTTCATAGACTAAAGTTGAAAATCAGTGGTTTGACTGCCATAATGAAATAGGGTCACTAATCAACGTGTTTTCTCAAAAGGCCTTCACTCAATTTCCTTGATACTTAAAATGCATACAGTGGATCATAATAATGAAAAAGGATAATTTGAAATCTTGGTTTCAACTCTAAAGGAACTCTTTAAAAAAAAGATTTTAAGTTTTGGAAACCCCAATGAAAAAGTAGCAACTGCACGGTTTCTACTGTCAGATTCGCTCTAAGTGCCAAAAAGTGCTGTAAACGGGGAGATAAGCCTATTTTTGCAACAATGGTTAAAATCTTCAATTTTTCATCACAGATGTGCCCAAGATGCACAAAAGCGCTGGAAACGGTGAGATAAGCCTATTTTTGCAACTTTGGTTAAAATCTTCAATTTTTCATCACAGATGTGCCCAAGATGCACAAAAGCGCTGGAAACGGTGAGATAAGCCTATTTTTGCAACTTTGGTTAAAATCTTCAATTTTTCATCACAGATGTGCCCAAGGTGCACAAAAGTGCTGGAAACGGTGAGATAAGCCTAATTTTGCAACAATGTTTAAGGTTTGGAGGTTTCATAGACTAAAGTTGAAAATCAGTGGTTTGACTGCCATAATGAAATAGGGTCACTAATCAACGTGTTTTCTCAAAAGGCCTTCAGTCAAATTCCTTGATACTTAAAATGCATACAGTGGATTATAATAATGAAAAAGGATAATTTGAAATCTTGGTTTCAACTCTAAAGGAACTCTTTAAAAAAAAGATTTTAAGTTTTGGAAACCCCAATGAAAAAGTAGCAACTGCACGGTTTCTACTGTCAGATTGGCTCTAAGTGCCAAAAAGTGCTGGAAACGGGGAGATAAGCCTATTTTTGCAACAATGGTTAAAATCTTCAATTTTTCATCACAGATGTGTCCAAGATGCACAAAAGCGCTGGAAACGGTGAGATAAGCCTATTTTTGCAACTTTGGTTGAAATCTTCAATTTTTCATCACAGATGTGCCCAAGATGCACAAAAGCGCTGGAAACGGTGAGATAAGCCTATTTTTGCAACTTTGGTTAAAATCTTCAATTTTTCATCACAGATGTGTCCAAGATGCGCAAAAGCGCTGGAAACGGTGAGATAAGCCTATTTTTGCAACTTTGGTTAAAATCTTAAATTTTTCATCACAGATGTGCCCAAGATGCCCAAAAGCGCTGGAAACGGTTAGATAAGCCTATTTTTGCAACTTTGGTTAAAATCTTCAATTTTTCATCACAGATGTGCCCAAGATGCACAAAAGCGCTGGAAACGGTGAGATAAGCCTATTTTTGCAACTTTGGTTAAAATCTTCAATTTTTCATCACAGATGTGCCCAAGATGCGCAAAAGCGCTGGAAACGGTGAGATAAGCCTATTTTTGCAACTTTGGTTAAAATCTTAAATTTTTCATCACAGATGTGCCCAAGGTGCGCAAAAGTGCTGGAAACGGTGAGATAAGCCTAATTTTGCAACAATGTTTAAGGTTTGGAGGTTTCATAGACTAAAGTTGAAAATCAGTGGTTTGACTGCCATAATGAAATAGGGTCACTAATCAACGTGTTTTCTCAAAAGGCCTTCACTCAATTTCCTTGATACTTAAAATGCATACAGTGGATCATAATAATGAAAAAGGATAATTTGAAATCTTGGTTTCAACTCTAAAGGAACTCTTTAAAAAAAAGATTTTAAGTTTTGGAAACCCCAATGACAAAGTAGCAACTGCACGGTTTCTACTGTCAGATTTGCTCTAAGTGCCAAAAAGTGCTGTAAACGGGGAGATAAGCCTATTTTTGCAACAATGGTTAAAATCTTCAATTTTTCATCACAGATGTGCCCAAGATGCACAAAAGCGCTGGAAACGGTGAGATAAGCCTATTTTTGCAACTTTGGTTAAAATCTTCAATTTTTCATCACAGATGTGCCCAAGATGCACAAAAGCGCTGGAAACGGTGAGATAAGCCTATTTTTGCAACTTTGGTTAAAATCTTCAATTTTTCATCACAGATATGCCCAAGGTGCACAAAAGTGCTGGAAACGGTGAGATAAGCCTAATTTTGCAACAATGTTTAAGGTTTGGAGGTTTCATAGACTAAAGTTGAAAATCAGTGGTTTGACTGCCATAATGAAATAGGGTCACTAATCAACGTGTTTTCTCAAAAGGCCTTCAGTCAAATTCCTTGATACTTAAAATGCATACAGTGGATTATAATAATGAAAAAGGATAATTTGAAATCTTGGTTTCAACTCTAAAGGAACTCTTTAAAAAAAAGATTTTAAGTTTTGGAAACCCCAATGAAAAAGTAGCAACTGCACGGTTTCTACTGTCAGATTGGCTCTAAGTGCCAAAAAGTGCTGGAAACGGGGAGATAAGCCTATTTTTGCAACAATGGTTAAAATCTTCAATTTTTCATCACAGATGTGTCCAAGATGCACAAAAGCGCTGGAAACGGTGAGATAAGCCTATTTTTGCAACTTTGGTTGAAATCTTCAATTTTTCATCACAGATGTGCCCAAGATGCACAAAAGCGCTGGAAACGGTGAGATAAGCCTATTTTTGCAACTTTGGTTAAAATCTTCAATTTTTCATCACAGATGTGCCCAAGATGCGCAAAAGCGCTGGAAACGGTGAGATAAGCCTATTTTTGCGACTTTGGTTAAAATCTTCATTTTTTCATCACAGATATGCCCAAGGTGCTCAAAAGTGCTGGAAACGGTGAGATAAGCCTAATTTTGCAACTTTGGTTAAAATCTTCAATTTTTCATCACAGATATGCCCAAGATGCCCAAAAGCGCTGGAAACGGTGAGATAAGCCTATTTTTGCAACTTTGGTTAAAATCTTCATTTTTTCATCACAGATATGCCCAAGGTGCACAAAAGTGCTGGAAACGGTGAGATAAGCCTAATTTTGCAACAATGTTTAAGGTTTGGAGGTTTCATAGACTAAAGTTGAAAATCAGTGGTTTGACTGCCATAATGAAATAGGGTCACTAATCAACGTGTTTTCTCAAAAGGCCTTCAGTCAAATTCCTTGATACTTAAAATGCATACAGTGGATTATAATAATGAAAAAGGATAATTTGAAATCTTGGTTTCAACTCTAAAGGAACTCTTTAAAAAAAAGATTTTAAGTTTTGGAAACCCCAATGAAAAAGTAGCAACTGCACGGTTTCTACTGTCAGATTGGCTCTAAGTGCCAAAAAGTGCTGGAAACGGGGAGATAAGCCTATTTTTGCAACAATGGTTAAAATCTTCAATTTTTCATCACAGATGTGTCCAAGATGCACAAAAGCGCTGGAAACGGTGAGATAAGCCTATTTTTGCAACTTTGGTTGAAATCTTCAATTTTTCATCACAGATGTGCCCAAGATGCGCAAAAGCGCTGGAAACGGTGAGATAAGCCTATTTTTGCAACTTTGGTTAAAATCTTCATTTTTTTCATCACAGATATGCCCAAGGTGCTCAAAAGTGCTGGAAACGGTGAGATAAGCCTAATTTTGCAACTTTGGTTAAAATCTTCAATTTTTCATCACAGATATGCCCAAGGTGCTCAAAAGTGCTGGAAACGGTGAGATAAGCCTAATTTTGCAACTTTGGTTAAAATCTTCAATTTTTCATCACAGATATCCCCAAGATGCCCAAAAGCGCTGGAAACGGTGAGATAAGCCTATTTTTGCAACTTTGGTTAAAATCTTCAATTTTTCATCACAGATATGCCCAAGATGCCCAAAAGCGCTGGAAACGGTGAGATAAGCCTATTTTTGCAACTTTGGTTAAAATCTTCAATTTTTCATCACAGATGTGTCCAAGATGCACAAAAGCGCTGGAAACGGTGAGATAAGCCTATTTTTGCAACTTTGGTTGAAATCTTCAATTTTTCATCACAGATGTGCCCAAGATGCACAAAAGCGCTGGAAACGGTGAGATAAGCCTATTTTTGCAACTTTGGTTAAAATCTTCAATTTTTCATCACAGATGTGTCCAAGATGCGCAAAAGCGCTGGAAACGGTGAGATAAGCCTATTTTTGCAACTTTGGTTAAAATCTTAAATTTTTCATCACAGATGTGCCCAAGATGCCCAAAAGCGCTGGAAACGGTTAGATAAGCCTATTTTTGCAACTTTGGTTAAAATCTTCAATTTTTCATCACAGATGTGCCCAAGATGCACAAAAGCGCTGGAAACGGTGAGATAAGCCTATTTTTGCAACTTTGGTTAAAATCTTCAATTTTTCATCACAGATGTGCCCAAGATGCGCAAAAGCGCTGGAAACGGTGAGATAAGCCTATTTTTGCAACTTTGGTTAAAATCTTAAATTTTTCATCACAGATGTGCCCAAGGTGCGCAAAAGTGCTGGAAACGGTGAGATAAGCCTAATTTTGCAACAATGTTTAAGGTTTGGAGGTTTCATAGACTAAAGTTGAAAATCAGTGGTTTGACTGCCATAATGAAATAGGGTCACTAATCAACGTGTTTTCTCAAAAGGCCTTCACTCAATTTCCTTGATACTTAAAATGCATACAGTGGATCATAATAATGAAAAAGGATAATTTGAAATCTTGGTTTCAACTCTAAAGGAACTCTTTAAAAAAAAGATTTTAAGTTTTGGAAACCCCAATGAAAAAGTAGCAACTGCACGGTTTCTACTGTCAGATTGGCTCTAAGTGCCAAAAAGTGCTGGAAACGGGGAGATAAGCCTATTTTTGCAACAATGGTTAAAATCTTCAATTTTTCATCACAGATGTGTCCAAGATGCACAAAAGCGCTGGAAACGGTGAGATAAGCCTATTTTTGCAACTTTGGTTGAAATCTTCAATTTTTCATCACAGATGTGCCCAAGATGCACAAAAGCGCTGGAAACGGTGAGATAAGCCTATTTTTGCAACTTTGGTTAAAATCTTCAATTTTTCATCACAGATGTGCCCAAGATGCTCAAAAGTGCTGGAAACGGTGAGATAAGCCTAATTTTGCAACTTTGGTTAAAATCTTCAATTTTTCATCACAGATATCCCCAAGATGCCCAAAAGCGCTGGAAACGGTGAGATAAGCCTATTTTTGCAACTTTGGTTAAAATCTTCAATTTTTCATCACAGATATGCCCAAGATGCCCAAAAGCGCTGGAAACGGTGAGATAAGCCTATTTTTGCAACTTTGGTTAAAATCTTCATTTTTTCATCACAGATGTGCCCAAGATGCGCAAAAGCGCTGGAAACGGTGAGATAAGCCTATTTTTGCAACTTTGGTTAAAATCTTCATTTTTTCATCACAGATATGCCCAAGGTGCTCAAAAGTGCTGGAAACGGTGAGATAAGCCTATTTTTGCAACTTTGGTTAAAATCTTCATTTTTTCATCACAGATATGCCCAAGGTGCTCAAAAGTGCTGGAAACGGTGAGATAAGCCTAATTTTGCAACTTTGGTTAAAATCTTCAATTTTTCATCACAGATATGCCCAAGATGCCCAAAAGCGCTGAAAACGGTGAGATAAGCCTATTTTTGCAACTTTGGTTAAAATCTTCATTTTTTCATCACAGATATGCCCAAGGTGCACAAAAGTGCTGGAAACGGTGAGATAAGCCTAATTTTGCAACAATGTTTAAGGTTTGGAGGTTTCATAGACTAAAGTTGAAAATCAGTGGTTTGACTGCCATAATGAAATAGGGTCACTAATCAACGTGTTTTCTCAAAAGGCCTTCAGTCAAATTCCTTGATACTTAAAATGCATACAGTGGATTATAATAATGAAAAAGGATCATTTGAAATCTTGGTTTCAACTCTAAAGGAACTCTTTAAAAAAAAGATTTTAAGTTTTGGAAACCCCAATGAAAAAGTAGCAACTGCACGGTTTCTACTGTCAGATTGGCTCTAAGTGCCAAAAAGTGCTGGAAACGGGGAGATAAGCCTATTTTTGCAACTTTGGTTAAAATCTTCAATTTTTCATCACAGATGTGCCCAAGATGCGCAAAAGCGCTGGAAACGGTGAGATAAGCCTATTTTTGCAACTTTGGTTAAAATCTTCAATTTTTCATCACAGATGTGCCCAAGATGCGCAAAAGCGCTGGAAACGGTGAGATAAGCCTATTTTTGCAACTTTGGTTAAAATCTTAAATTTTTCATCACAGATGTGCCCAAGATGCCCAAAAGCGCTGGAAATGGTGAGATAAGCCTATTTTTGCAACTTTGGTTAAAATCTTCAATTTTTCATCACAGATGTGCCCAAGATGCACAAAAGCGCTGGAAACGGTGAGATAAGCCTATTTTTGCAACTTTGGTTAAAATCTTAAATTTTTCATCACAGATGTGCCCAAGGTGCGCAAAAGTGCTGGAAACGGTGAGATAAGCCTAATTTTGCAACAATGTTTAAGGTTTGGAGGTTTCATAGACTAAAGTTGAAAATCAGTGGTTTGACTGCCATAATGAAATAGGGTCACTAATCAACGTGTTTTCTCAAAAGGCCTTCACTCAATTTCCTTGATACTTAAAATGCATACAGTGGATTATAATAATGAAAAAGGATAATTTGAAATCTTGGTTTCAACTCTAAAGGAACTCTTTAAAAAAAAGATTTTAAGTTTTGGAAACCCCAATGAAAAAGTAGCAACTGCACGGTTTCTACTGTCAGATTCGCTCTAAGTGCCAAAAAGTGCTGGAAACGGGGAGATAAGCCTATTTTTGCAACAATGGTTAAAATCTTCAATTTTTCATCACAGATGTGTCCAAGATGCACAAAAGCGCTGGAAACGGTGAGATAAGCCTATTTTTGCAACTTTGGTTAAAATCTTCAATTTTTCATCACAGATGTGCCCAAGATGCACAAAAGCGCTGGAAACGGTGAGATAAGCCTATTTTTGCAACTTTGGTTAAAATCTTCAATTTTTCATCACAGATGTGCCCAAGATGCCCAAAAGCGCTGGAAACGGTGAGATAAGCCTATTTTTACAACTTTGGTTAAAATCTTCAATTTTTCATCACAGATGTGCCCAAGATGCCCAAAAGCGCTGGAAACGGTGAGATAAGCCTATTTTTGCAACTTTGGTTAAAATCTTCATTTTTTCATCACAGATATGCCCAAGGTGCACAAAAGTGCTGGAAACGGTGAGATAAGCCTAATTTTGCAACAATGTTTAAGGTTTGGAGGTTTCATAGACTAAAGTTGAAAATCAGTGGTTTGACTGCCATAATGAAATAGGGTCACTAATCAACGTGTTTTCTCAAAAGGCCTTCAGTCAAATTCCTTGATACTTAAAATGCATACAGTGGATTATAATAATGAAAAAGGATAATTTGAAATCTTGGTTTCAACTCTAAAGGAACTCTTTAAAAAAAAGATTTTAAGTTTTGGAAACCCCAATGAAAAAGTAGCAACTGCACGGTTTCTACTGTCAGATTGGCTCTAAGTGCCAAAAAGTGCTGGAAACGGGGAGATAAGCCTATTTTTGCAACAATGGTTAAAATCTTCAATTTTTCATCACAGATGTGTCCAAGATGCACAAAAGCGCTGGAAACGGTGAGATAAGCCTATTTTTGCAACTTTGGTTGAAATCTTCAATTTTTCATCACAGATGTGCCCAAGATGCACAAAAGCGCTGGAAACGGTGAGATAAGCCTATTTTTGCAACTTTGGTTAAAATCTTCAATTTTTCATCACAGATGTGTCCAAGATGCGCAAAAGCGCTGGAAACGGTGAGATAAGCCTATTTTTGCAACTTTGGTTAAAATCTTCAATTTTTCATCACAGATGTGCCCAAGATGCACAAAAGCGCTGGAAACGGTGAGATAAGCCTATTTTTGCAACTTTGGTTAAAATCTTCAATTTTTCATCACAGATGTGCCCAAGATGCGCAAAAGCGCTGGAAACGGTGAGATAAGCCTATTTTTGCAACTTTGGTTAAAATCTTAAATTTTTCATCACAGATGTGCCCAAGGTGCGCAAAAGTGCTGGAAACGGTGAGATAAGCCTAATTTTGCAACAATGTTTAAGGTTTGGAGGTTTCATAGACTAAAGTTGAAAATCAGTGGTTTGACTGCCATAATGAAATAGGGTCACTAATCAACGTGTTTTCTCAAAAGGCCTTCACTCAATTTCCTTGATACTTAAAATGCATACAGTGGATCATAATAATGAAAAAGGATAATTTGAAATCTTGGTTTCAACTCTAAAGGAACTCTTTAAAAAAAAGATTTTAAGTTTTGGAAACCCCAATGAAAAAGTAGCAACTGCACGGTTTCTACTGTCAGATTCGCTCTAAGTGCCAAAAAGTGCTGTAAACGGGGAGATAAGCCTATTTTTGCAACAATGGTTAAAATCTTCAATTTTTCATCACAGATGTGCCCAAGATGCACAAAAGCGCTGGAAACGGTGAGATAAGCCTATTTTTGCAACTTTGGTTAAAATCTTCAATTTTTCATCACAGATGTGCCCAAGATGCACAAAAGCGCTGGAAACGGTGAGATAAGCCTATTTTTGCAACTTTGGTTAAAATCTTCAATTTTTCATCACAGATGTGCCCAAGGTGCACAAAAGTGCTGGAAACGGTGAGATAAGCCTAATTTTGCAACAATGTTTAAGGTTTGGAGGTTTCATAGACTAAAGTTGAAAATCAGTGGTTTGACTGCCATAATGAAATAGGGTCACTAATCAACGTGTTTTCTCAAAAGGCCTTCAGTCAAATTCCTTGATACTTAAAATGCATACAGTGGATTATAATAATGAAAAAGGATAATTTGAAATCTTGGTTTCAACTCTAAAGGAACTCTTTAAAAAAAAGATTTTAAGTTTTGGAAACCCCAATGAAAAAGTAGCAACTGCACGGTTTCTACTGTCAGATTGGCTCTAAGTGCCAAAAAGTGCTGGAAACGGGGAGATAAGCCTATTTTTGCAACAATGGTTAAAATCTTCAATTTTTCATCACAGATGTGTCCAAGATGCACAAAAGCGCTGGAAACGGTGAGATAAGCCTATTTTTGCAACTTTGGTTGAAATCTTCAATTTTTCATCACAGATGTGCCCAAGATGCACAAAAGCGCTGGAAACGGTGAGATAAGCCTAATTTTGCAACAATGTTTAAGGTTTGGAGGTTTCATAGACTAAAGTTGAAAATCAGTGGTTTGACTGCCATAATGAAATAGGGTCACTAATCAACGTGTTTTCTCAAAAGGCCTTCAGTCAAATTCCTTGATACTTAAAATGCATACAGTGGATTATAATAATGAAAAAGGATAATTTGAAATCTTGGTTTCAACTCTAAAGGAACTCTTTAAAAAAAAGATTTTAAGTTTTGGAAACCCCAATGAAAAAGTAGCAACTGCACGGATTCTACTGTCAGATTGGCTCTAAGTGCCAAAAAGTGCTGGAAACGGGGAGATAAGCCTATTTTTGCAACAATGGTTAAAATCTTCAATTTTTCATCACAGATGTGTCCAAGATGCACAAAAGCGCTGGAAACGGTGAGATAAGCCTATTTTTGCAACTTTGGTTAAAATCTTCAATTTTTCATCACAGATGTGTCCAAGATGCGCAAAAGCGCTGGAAACGGTGAGATAAGCCTATTTTTGCAACTTTGGTTAAAATCTTAAATTTTTCATCACAGATGTGCCCAAGATGCCCAAAAGCGCTGGAAACGGTGAGATAAGCCTATTTTTGCAACTTTGGTTAAAATCTTCAATTTTTCATCACAGATGTGTCCAAGATGCACAAAAGCGCTGGAAACGGTGAGATAAGCCTATTTTTGCAACTTTGGTTAAAATCTTCAATTTTTCATCACAGATGTGCCCAAGATGCACAAAAACGCTGGAAACGGTGAGATAAGCCTATTTTTGCAACTTTGGTTAAAATCTTCATTTTTTCATCACAGATATGCCCAAGGTGCTCAAAAGTGCTGGAAACGGTGAGATAAGCCTAATTTTGCAACTTTGGTTAAAATCTTCAATTTTTCATCACAGATATGCCCAAGATGCCCAAAAGCGCTGAAAACGGTGAGATAAGCCTATTTTTGCAACTTTGGTTAAAATCTTCATTTTTTCATCACAGATATGCCCAAGGTGCACAAAAGTGCTGGAAACGGTGAGATAAGCCTAATTTTGCAACAATGTTTAAGGTTTGGAGGTTTCATAGACTAAAGTTGAAAATCAGTGGTTTGACTGCCATAATGAAATAGGGTCACTAATCAACGTGTTTTCTCAAAAGGCCTTCAGTCAAATTCCTTGATACTTAAAATGCATACAGTGGATTATAATAATGAAAAAGGATCATTTGAAATCTTGGTTTCAACTCTAAAGGAACTCTTTAAAAAAAAGATTTTAAGTTTTGGAAACCCCAATGAAAAAGTAGCAACTGCACGGTTTCTACTGTCAGATTGGCTCTAAGTGCCAAAAAGTGCTGGAAACGGGGAGATAAGCCTATTTTTGCAACAATGGTTAAAATCTTCAATTTTTCATCACAGATGTGTCCAAGATGCACAAAAGCGCTGGAAACGGTGAGATAAGCCTATTTTTGCAACTTTGGTTGAAATCTTCAATTTTTCATCACAGATGTGCCCAAGATGCACAAAAGCGCTGGAAACGGTGAGATAAGCCTAATTTTGCAACAATGTTTAAGGTTTGGAGGTTTCATAGACTAAAGTTGAAAATCAGTGGTTTGACTGCCATAATGAAATAGGGTCACTAATCAACGTGTTTTCTCAAAAGGCCTTCAGTCAAATTCCTTGATACTTAAAATGCATACAGTGGATTATAATAATGAAAAAGGATAATTTGAAATCTTGGTTTCAACTCTAAAGGAACTCTTTAAAAAAAAGATTTTAAGTTTTGGAAACCCCAATGAAAAAGTAGCAACTGCACGGATTCTACTGTCAGATTGGCTCTAAGTGCCAAAAAGTGCTGGAAACGGGGAGATAAGCCTATTTTTGCAACAATGGTTAAAATCTTCAATTTTTCATCACAGATGTGTCCAAGATGCACAAAAGCGCTGGAAACGGTGAGATAAGCCTATTTTTGCAACTTTGGTTAAAATCTTCAATTTTTCATCACAGATGTGTCCAAGATGCGCAAAAGCGCTGGAAACGGTGAGATAAGCCTATTTTTGCAACTTTGGTTAAAATCTTAAATTTTTCATCACAGATGTGCCCAAGATGCCCAAAAGCGCTGGAAACGGTGAGATAAGCCTATTTTTGCAACTTTGGTTAAAATCTTCAATTTTTCATCACAGATGTGTCCAAGATGCACAAAAGCGCTGGAAACGGTGAGATAAGCCTATTTTTGCAACTTTGGTTAAAATCTTCAATTTTTCATCACAGATGTGCCCAAGATGCACAAAAACGCTGGAAACGGTGAGATAAGCCTATTTTTGCAACTTTGGTTAAAATCTTCATTTTTTCATCACAGATATGCCCAAGGTGCTCAAAAGTGCTGGAAACGGTGAGATAAGCCTAATTTTGCAACTTTGGTTAAAATCTTCAATTTTTCATCACAGATATGCCCAAGATGCCCAAAAGCGCTGAAAACGGTGAGATAAGCCTATTTTTGCAACTTTGGTTAAAATCTTCATTTTTTCATCACAGATATGCCCAAGGTGCACAAAAGTGCTGGAAACGGTGAGATAAGCCTAATTTTGCAACAATGTTTAAGGTTTGGAGGTTTCATAGACTAAAGTTGAAAATCAGTGGTTTGACTGCCATAATGAAATAGGGTCACTAATCAACGTGTTTTCTCAAAAGGCCTTCAGTCAAATTCCTTGATACTTAAAATGCATACAGTGGATTATAATAATGAAAAAGGATCATTTGAAATCTTGGTTTCAACTCTAAAGGAACTCTTTAAAAAAAAGATTTTAAGTTTTGGAAACCCCAATGAAAAAGTAGCAACTGCACGGTTTCTACTGTCAGATTGGCTCTAAGTGCCAAAAAGTGCTGGAAACGGTGAGATAAGCCTATTTTTGCAACTTTGGTTAAAATCTTCAATTTTTCATCACAGATGTGCCCAAGATGCCCAAAAGCGCTGGAAACGGTGAGATAAGCCTATTTTTACAACTTTGGTTAAAATCTTCAATTTTTCATCACAGATGTGCCCAAGATGCCCAAAAGCGCTGGAAACGGTGAGATAAGCCTATTTTTGCAACTTTGGTTAAAATCTTCATTTTTTCATCACAGATATGCCCAAGGTGCACAAAAGTGCTGGAAACGGTGAGATAAGCCTAATTTTGCAACAATGTTTAAGGTTTGGAGGTTTCATAGACTAAAGTTGAAAATCAGTGGTTTGACTGCCATAATGAAATAGGGTCACTAATCAACGTGTTTTCTCAAAAGGCCTTCAGTCAAATTCCTTGATACTTAAAATGCATACAGTGGATTATAATAATGAAAAAGGATAATTTGAAATCTTGGTTTCAACTCTAAAGGAACTCTTTAAAAAAAAGATTTTAAGTTTTGGAAACCCCAATGAAAAAGTAGCAACTGCACGGTTTCTACTGTCAGATTGGCTCTAAGTGCCAAAAAGTGCTGGAAACGGGGAGATAAGCCTATTTTTGCAACAATGGTTAAAATCTTCAATTTTTCATCACAGATGTGTCCAAGATGCACAAAAGCGCTGGAAACGGTGAGATAAGCCTATTTTTGCAACTTTGGTTGAAATCTTCAATTTTTCATCACAGATGTGCCCAAGATGCACAAAAGCGCTGGAAACGGTGAGATAAGCCTATTTTTGCAACTTTGGTTAAAATCTTCAATTTTTCATCACAGATGTGTCCAAGATGCGCAAAAGCGCTGGAAACGGTGAGATAAGCCTATTTTTGCAACTTTGGTTAAAATCTTCAATTTTTCATCACAGATGTGCCCAAGATGCACAAAAGCGCTGGAAACGGTGAGATAAGCCTATTTTTGCAACTTTGGTTAAAATCTTCAATTTTTCATCACAGATGTGCCCAAGATGCGCAAAAGCGCTGGAAACGGTGAGATAAGCCTATTTTTGCAACTTTGGTTAAAATCTTAAATTTTTCATCACAGATGTGCCCAAGGTGCGCAAAAGTGCTGGAAACGGTGAGATAAGCCTAATTTTGCAACAATGTTTAAGGTTTGGAGGTTTCATAGACTAAAGTTGAAAATCAGTGGTTTGACTGCCATAATGAAATAGGGTCACTAATCAACGTGTTTTCTCAAAAGGCCTTCACTCAATTTCCTTGATACTTAAAATGCATACAGTGGATCATAATAATGAAAAAGGATAATTTGAAATCTTGGTTTCAACTCTAAAGGAACTCTTTAAAAAAAAGATTTTAAGTTTTGGAAACCCCAATGAAAAAGTAGCAACTGCACGGTTTCTACTGTCAGATTCGCTCTAAGTGCCAAAAAGTGCTGTAAACGGGGAGATAAGCCTATTTTTGCAACAATGGTTAAAATCTTCAATTTTTCATCACAGATGTGCCCAAGATGCACAAAAGCGCTGGAAACGGTGAGATAAGCCTATTTTTGCAACTTTGGTTAAAATCTTCAATTTTTCATCACAGATGTGCCCAAGATGCACAAAAGCGCTGGAAACGGTGAGATAAGCCTATTTTTGCAACTTTGGTTAAAATCTTCAATTTTTCATCACAGATGTGCCCAAGGTGCACAAAAGTGCTGGAAACGGTGAGATAAGCCTAATTTTGCAACAATGTTTAAGGTTTGGAGGTTTCATAGACTAAAGTTGAAAATCAGTGGTTTGACTGCCATAATGAAATAGGGTCACTAATCAACGTGTTTTCTCAAAAGGCCTTCAGTCAAATTCCTTGATACTTAAAATGCATACAGTGGATTATAATAATGAAAAAGGATAATTTGAAATCTTGGTTTCAACTCTAAAGGAACTCTTTAAAAAAAAGATTTTAAGTTTTGGAAACCCCAATGAAAAAGTAGCAACTGCACGGTTTCTACTGTCAGATTGGCTCTAAGTGCCAAAAAGTGCTGGAAACGGGGAGATAAGCCTATTTTTGCAACAATGGTTAAAATCTTCAATTTTTCATCACAGATGTGTCCAAGATGCACAAAAGCGCTGGAAACGGTGAGATAAGCCTATTTTTGCAACTTTGGTTGAAATCTTCAATTTTTCATCACAGATGTGCCCAAGATGCACAAAAGCGCTGGAAACGGTGAGATAAGCCTAATTTTGCAACAATGTTTAAGGTTTGGAGGTTTCATAGACTAAAGTTGAAAATCAGTGGTTTGACTGCCATAATGA
The DNA here is from genome assembly GCF_947347685.1 of Pleuronectes platessa. Taxonomy (NCBI): domain Eukaryota; kingdom Metazoa; phylum Chordata; class Actinopteri; order Pleuronectiformes; family Pleuronectidae; genus Pleuronectes; species Pleuronectes platessa. Next base: position 368,147 of record NW_026519085.1, on the reverse strand, counting down.
AATAGGGTCACTAATCAACGTGTTTTCTCAAAAGGCCTTCAGTCAAATTCCTTGATACTTAAAATGCATACAGTGGATTATAATAATGAAAAAGGATAATTTGAAATCTTGGTTTCAACTCTAAAGGAACTCTTTAAAAAAAAGATTTTAAGTTTTGGAAACCCCAATGAAAAAGTAGCAACTGCACGGATTCTACTGTCAGATTGGCTCTAAGTGCCAAAAAGTGCTGGAAACGGGGAGATAAGCCTATTTTTGCAACAATGGTTAAAATCTTCAATTTTTCATCACAGATGTGTCCAAGATGCACAAAAGCGCTGGAAACGGTGAGATAAGCCTATTTTTGCAACTTTGGTTAAAATCTTCAATTTTTCATCACAGATGTGTCCAAGATGCGCAAAAGCGCTGGAAACGGTGAGATAAGCCTATTTTTGCAACTTTGGTTAAAATCTTAAATTTTTCATCACAGATGTGCCCAAGATGCCCAAAAGCGCTGGAAACGGTGAGATAAGCCTATTTTTGCAACTTTGGTTAAAATCTTCAATTTTTCATCACAGATGTGTCCAAGATGCACAAAAGCGCTGGAAACGGTGAGATAAGCCTATTTTTGCAACTTTGGTTAAAATCTTCATTTTTTCATCACAGATATGCCCAAGGTGCACAAAAGTGCTGGAAACGGTGAGATAAGCCTAATTTTGCAACAATGTTTAAGGTTTGGAGGTTTCATAGACTAAAGTTGAAAATCAGTGGTTTGACTGCCATAATGAAATAGGGTCACTAATCAACGTGTTTTCTCAAAAGGCCTTCAGTCAAATTCCTTGATACTTAAAATGCATACAGTGGATTATAATAATGAAAAAGGATAATTTGAAATCTTGGTTTCAACTCTAAAGGAACTCTTTAAAAAAAAGATTTTAAGTTTTGGAAACCCCAATGAAAAAGTAGCAACTGCACGGTTTCTACTGTCAGATTGGCTCTAAGTGCCAAAAAGTGCTGGAAACGGGGAGATAAGCCTATTTTTGCAACAATGGTTAAAATCTTCAATTTTTCATCACAGATGTGTCCAAGATGCACAAAAGCGCTGGAAACGGTGAGATAAGCCTATTTTTGCAACTTTGGTTAAAATCTTCATCTTTTCATCACAGATGTGTCCAAGATGCGCAAAAGCGCTGGAAACGGTGAGATAAGCCTATTTTTGCAACTTTGGTTAAAATCTTAAATTTTTCATCACAGATGTGCCCAAGATGCCCAAAAGCGCTGGAAACGGTGAGATAAGCCTATTTTTGCAACTTTGGTTAAAATCTTAAATTTTTCATCACAGATATGCCCAAGGTGCGCAAAAGTGCTGGAAACGGTGAGATAAGCCTAATTTTGCAACAATGTTTAAGGTTTGGAGGTTTCATAGACTAAAGTTGAAAATCAGTGGTTTGACTGCCATAATGAAATAGGGTCACTAATCAACGTGTTTTCTCAAAAGGCCTTCAGTCAAATTCCTTGATACTTTAAATGCATACAGTGGATTATAATAATGAAAAAGGATAATTTGAAATCTTGGTTTCAACTCTAAAGGAACTCTTTAAAAAAAAGATTTTAAGTTTTGGAAACCCCAATGAAAAAGTAGCAACTGCACGGTTTCTACTGTCAGATTGGCTCTAAGTGCCAAAAAGTGCTGGAAACGGGGAGATAAGCCTATTTTTGCAACTTAGGTTAAAATCTTCAATTTTTCATCACAGATGTGCCCAAGATGCACAAAAGCGCTGGAAACGGTGAGATAAGCCTATTTTTGCAACTTTGGTTAAAATCTTCAATTTTTCATCACAGATGTGCCCAAGATGCCCAAAAGCGCTGGAAACGGTGAGATAAGCCTATTTTTGCAACTTTGGTTAAAATCTTCATTTTTTCATCACAGATATGCCCAAGGTGCACAAAAGTGCTGGAAACGGTGAGATAAGCCTAATTTTGCAACAATGTTTAAGGTTTGGAGGTTTCATAGACTAAAGTTGAAAATCAGTGGTTTGACTGCCATAATGAAATAGGGTCACTAATCAACGTGTTTTCTCAAAAGGCCTTCAGTCAAATTCCTTGATACTTAAAATGCATACAGTGGATTATAATAATGAAAAAGGATAATTTGAAATCTTGGTTTCAACTCTAAAGGAACTCTTTAAAAAAAAGATTTTAAGTTTTGGAAACCCCAATGAAAAAGTAGCAACTGCACGGTTTCTACTGTCAGATTGGCTCTAAGTGCCAAAAAGTGCTGGAAACGGGGAGATAAGCCTATTTTTGCAACAATGGTTAAAATCTTCAATTTTTCATCACAGATGTGTCCAAGATGCACAAAAGCGCTGGAAACGGTGAGATAAGCCTATTTTTGCAACTTTGGTTAAAATCTTAAATTTTTCATCACAGATGTGCCCAAGATGCCCAAAAGCGCTGGAAACGGTGAGATAAGCCTATTTTTGCAACTTTGGTTAAAATCTTCAATTTTTCATCACAGATGTGTCCAAGATGCACAAAAGCGCTGGAAACGGTGAGATAAGCCTATTTTTGCAACTTTGGTTAAAATCTTCAATTTTTCATCACAGATGTGCCCAAGATGCACAAAAACGCTGGAAACGGTGAGATAAGCCTATTTTTGCAACTTTGGTTAAAATCTTCATCTTTTCATCACAGATGTGTCCAAGATGCGCAAAAGCGCTGGAAACGGTGAGATAAGCCTATTTTTGCAACTTTGGTTAAAATCTTAAATTTTTCATCACAGATGTGCCCAAGATGCACAAAAACGCTGGAAACGGTGAGATAAGCCTATTTTTGCAACTTTGGTTAAAATCTTCATCTTTTCATCACAGATGTGTCCAAGATGCGCAAAAGCGCTTGAAACGGTGAGATAAGCCTATTTTTGCAACTTTGGTTAAAATCTTAAATTTTTCATCACAGATGTGCCCAAGATGCCCAAAAGCGCTGGAAACGGTGAGATAAGCCTATTTTTGCAACTTTGGTTAAAATCTTAAATTTTTCATCACAGATATGCCCAAGGTGCGCAAAAGTGCTGGAAACGGTGAGATAAGCCTAATTTTGCAACAATGTTTAAGGTTTGGAGGTTTCATAGACTAAAGTTGAAAATCAGTGGTTTGACTGCCATAATGAAATAGGGTCACTAATCAACGTGTTTTCTCAAAAGGCCTTCAGTCAAATTCCTTGATACTTTAAATGCATACAGTGGATTATAATAATGAAAAAGGATAATTTGAAATCTTGGTTTCAACTCTAAAGGAACTCTTTAAAAAAAAGATTTTAAGTTTTGGAAACCCCAATGAAAAAGTAGCAACTGCACGGTTTCTACTGTCAGATTGGCTCTAAGTGCCAAAAAGTGCTGGAAACGGGGAGATAAGCCTATTTTTGCAACAATGGTTAAAATCTTCAATTTTTCATCACAGATGTGTCCAAGATGCACAAAAGCGCTGGAAACGGTGAGATAAGCCTATTTTTGCAACTTTGGTTGAAATCTTCAATTTTTCATCACAGATGTGCCCAAGATGCACAAAAGCGCTGGAAACGGTGAGATAAGCCTATTTTTGCAACTTTGGTTAAAATCTTCAATTTTTCATCACAGATGTGTCCAAGATGCGCAAAAGCGCTGGAAACGGTGAGATAAGCCTATTTTTGCAACTTTGGTTAAAATCTTCAATTTTTCATCACAGATGTGCCCAAGATGCACAAAAGCGCTGGAAACGGTGAGATAAACCTATTTTTGCAACTTTGGTTAAAATCTTCAATTTTTCATCGCAGATGTGCCCAAGATGCGCAAAAGCGCTGGAAACGGTGAGATAAGCCTATTTTTGCAACTTTGGTTAAAATCTTAAATTTTTCATCACAGATGTGCCCAAGGTGCGCAAAAGTGCTGGAAACGGTGAGATAAGCCTAATTTTGCAACAATGTTTAAGGTTTGGAGGTTTCATAGACTAAAGTTGAAAATCAGTGGTTTGACTGCCATAATGAAATAGGGTCACTAATCAACGTGTTTTCTCAAAAGGCCTTCACTCAATTTCCTTGATACTTAAAATGCATACAGTGGATCATAATAATGAAAAAGGATAATTTGAAATCTTGGTTTCAACTCTAAAGGAACTCTTTAAAAAAAAGATTTTAAGTTTTGGAAACCCCAATGAAAAAGTAGCAACTGCACGGTTTCTACTGTCAGATTCGCTCTAAGTGCCAAAAAGTGCTGTAAACGGGGAGATAAGCCTATTTTTGCAACAATGGTTAAAATCTTCAATTTTTCATCACAGATGTGCCCAAGATGCACAAAAGCGCTGGAAACGGTGAGATAAGCCTATTTTTGCAACTTTGGTTAAAATCTTCAATTTTTCATCACAGATGTGCCCAAGATGCACAAAAGCGCTGGAAACGGTGAGATAAGCCTAATTTTGCAACAATGTTTAAGGTTTGGAGGTTTCATAGACTAAAGTTGAAAATCAGTGGTTTGACTGCCATAATGAAATAGGGTCACTAATCAACGTGTTTTCTCAAAAGGCCTTCAGTCAAATTCCTTGATACTTAAAATGCATACAGTGGATTATAATAATGAAAAAGGATAATTTGAAATCTTGGTTTCAACTCTAAAGGAACTCTTTAAAAAAAAGATTTTAAGTTTTGGAAACCCCAATGAAAAAGTAGCAACTGCACGGATTCTACTGTCAGATTGGCTCTAAGTGCCAAAAAGTGCTGGAAACGGGGAGATAAGCCTATTTTTGCAACAATGGTTAAAATCTTCAATTTTTCATCACAGATGTGTCCAAGATGCACAAAAGCGCTGGAAACGGTGAGATAAGCCTATTTTTGCAACTTTGGTTAAAATCTTCAATTTTTCATCACAGATGTGTCCAAGATGCGCAAAAGCGCTGGAAACGGTGAGATAAGCCTATTTTTGCAACTTTGGTTAAAATCTTAAATTTTTCATCACAGATGTGCCCAAGATGCCCAAAAGCGCTGGAAACGGTGAGATAAGCCTATTTTTGCAACTTTGGTTAAAATCTTCAATTTTTCATCACAGATGTGTCCAAGATGCACAAAAGCGCTGGAAACGGTGAGATAAGCCTATTTTTGCAACTTTGGTTAAAATCTTCAATTTTTCATCACAGATGTGCCCAAGATGCACAAAAACGCTGGAAACGGTGAGATAAGCCTATTTTTGCAACTTTGGTTAAAATCTTCAATTTTTCATCACAGATGTGCCCAAGATGCACAAAAACGCTGGAAACGGTGAGATAAGCCTATTTTTGCAACTTTGGTTAAAATCTTCAATTTTTCATCACAGATGTGCCCAAGATGCACAAAAACGCTGGAAACGGTGAGATAAGCCTATTTTTGCAACTTTGGTTAAAATCTTCATCTTTTCATCACAGATGTGTCCAAGATGCGCAAAAGCGCTGGAAACGGTGAGATAAGCCTATTTTTGCAACTTTGGTTAAAATCTTAAATTTTTCATCACAGATGTGCCCAAGATGCACAAAAACGCTGGAAACGGTGAGATAAGCCTATTTTTGCAACTTTGGTTAAAATCTTCATCTTTTCATCACAGATGTGTCCAAGATGCGCAAAAGCGCTGGAAACGGTGAGATAAGCCTATTTTTGCAACTTTGGTTAAAATCTTAAATTTTTCATCACAGATGTGCCCAAGATGCCCAAAAGCGCTGGAAACGGTGAGATAAGCCTATTTTTGCAACTTTGGTTAAAATCTTAAATTTTTCATCACAGATATGCCCAAGGTGCGCAAAAGTGCTGGAAACGGTGAGATAAGCCTAATTTTGCAACAATGTTTAAGGTTTGGAGGTTTCATAGACTAAAGTTGAAAATCAGTGGTTTGACTGCCATAATGAAATAGGGTCACTAATCAACGTGTTTTCTCAAAAGGCCTTCAGTCAAATTCCTTGATACTTTAAATGCATACAGTGGATTATAATAATGAAAAAGGATAATTTGAAATCTTGGTTTCAACTCTAAAGGAACTCTTTAAAAAAAAGATTTTAAGTTTTGGAAACCCCAATGAAAAAGTAGCAACTGCACGGTTTCTACTGTCAGATTGGCTCTAAGTGCCAAAAAGTGCTGGAAACGGGGAGATAAGCCTATTTTTGCAACTTTGGTTAAAATCTTCAATTTTTCATCACAGATGTGCCCAAGATGCACAAAAGCGCTGGAAACGGTGAGATAAGCCTATTTTTGCAACTTTGGTTAAAATCTTCAATTTTTCATCACAGATGTGCCCAAGATGCCCAAAAGCGCTGGAAACGGTGAGATAAGCCTATTTTTGCAACTTTGGTTAAAATCTTCAATTTTTCATCACAGATGTGCCCAAGATGCCCAAAAGCGCTGGAAACGGTGAGATAAGCCTATTTTTGCAACTTTGGTTAAAATCTTCATTTTTTCATCACAGATATGCCCAAGGTGCACAAAAGTGCTGGAAACGGTGAGATAAGCCTAATTTTGCAACAATGTTTAAGGTTTGGAGGTTTCATAGACTAAAGTTGAAAATCAGTGGTTTGACTGCCATAATGAAATAGGGTCACTAATCAACGTGTTTTCTCAAAAGGCCTTCAGTCAAATTCCTTGATACTTAAAATGCATACAGTGGATTATAATAATGAAAAAGGATAATTTGAAATCTTGGTTTCAACTCTAAAGGAACTCTTTAAAAAAAAGATTTTAAGTTTTGGAAACCCCAATGAAAAAGTAGCAACTGCACGGTTTCTACTGTCAGATTGGCTCTAAGTGCCAAAAAGTGCTGGAAACGGGGAGATAAGCCTATTTTTGCAACAATGGTTAAAATCTTCAATTTTTCATCACAGATGTGTCCAAGATGCACAAAAGCGCTGGAAACGGTGAGATAAGCCTATTTTTGCAACTTTGGTTAAAATCTTCATCTTTTCATCACAGATGTGTCCAAGATGCGCAAAAGCGCTGGAAACGGTGAGATAAGCCTATTTTTGCAACTTTGGTTAAAATCTTAAATTTTTCATCACAGATGTGCCCAAGATGCCCAAAAGCGCTGGAAACGGTGAGATAAGCCTATTTTTGCAACTTTGGTTAAAATCTTAAATTTTTCATCACAGATATGCCCAAGGTGCGCAAAAGTGCTGGAAACGGTGAGATAAGCCTAATTTTGCAACAATGTTTAAGGTTTGGAGGTTTCATAGACTAAAGTTGAAAATCAGTGGTTTGACTGCCATAATGAAATAGGGTCACTAATCAACGTGTTTTCTCAAAAGGCCTTCAGTCAAATTCCTTGATACTTTAAATGCATACAGTGGATTATAATAATGAAAAAGGATAATTTGAAATCTTGGTTTCAACTCTAAAGGAACTCTTTAAAAAAAAGATTTTAAGTTTTGGAAACCCCAATGAAAAAGTAGCAACTGCACGGTTTCTACTGTCAGATTGGCTCTAAGTGCCAAAAAGTGCTGGAAACGGGGAGATAAGCCTATTTTTGCAACTTAGGTTAAAATCTTCAATTTTTCATCACAGATGTGCCCAAGATGCACAAAAGCGCTGGAAACGGTGAGATAAGCCTATTTTTGCAACTTTGGTTAAAATCTTCAATTTTTCATCACAGATGTGCCCAAGATGCCCAAAAGCGCTGGAAACGGTGAGATAAGCCTATTTTTGCAACTTTGGTTAAAATCTTCATTTTTTCATCACAGATATGCCCAAGGTGCACAAAAGTGCTGGAAACGGTGAGATAAGCCTAATTTTGCAACAATGTTTAAGGTTTGGAGGTTTCATAGACTAAAGTTGAAAATCAGTGGTTTGACTGCCATAATGAAATAGGGTCACTAATCAACGTGTTTTCTCAAAAGGCCTTCAGTCAAATTCCTTGATACTTAAAATGCATACAGTGGATTATAATAATGAAAAAGGATAATTTGAAATCTTGGTTTCAACTCTAAAGGAACTCTTTAAAAAAAAGATTTTAAGTTTTGGAAACCCCAATGAAAAAGTAGCAACTGCACGGTTTCTACTGTCAGATTGGCTCTAAGTGCCAAAAAGTGCTGGAAACGGGGAGATAAGCCTATTTTTGCAACAATGGTTAAAATCTTCAATTTTTCATCACAGATGTGTCCAAGATGCACAAAAGCGCTGGAAACGGTGAGATAAGCCTATTTTTGCAACTTTGGTTAAAATCTTAAATTTTTCATCACAGATGTGCCCAAGATGCCCAAAAGCGCTGGAAACGGTGAGATAAGCCTATTTTTGCAACTTTGGTTAAAATCTTCAATTTTTCATCACAGATGTGTCCAAGATGCACAAAAGCGCTGGAAACGGTGAGATAAGCCTATTTTTGCAACTTTGGTTAAAATCTTCAATTTTTCATCACAGATGTGCCCAAGATGCACAAAAACGCTGGAAACGGTGAGATAAGCCTATTTTTGCAACTTTGGTTAAAATCTTCATCTTTTCATCACAGATGTGTCCAAGATGCGCAAAAGCGCTGGAAACGGTGAGATAAGCCTATTTTTGCAACTTTGGTTAAAATCTTAAATTTTTCATCACAGATGTGCCCAAGATGCACAAAAACGCTGGAAACGGTGAGATAAGCCTATTTTTGCAACTTTGGTTAAAATCTTCATCTTTTCATCACAGATGTGTCCAAGATGCGCAAAAGCGCTTGAAACGGTGAGATAAGCCTATTTTTGCAACTTTGGTTAAAATCTTAAATTTTTCATCACAGATGTGCCCAAGATGCCCAAAAGCGCTGGAAACGGTGAGATAAGCCTATTTTTGCAACTTTGGTTAAAATCTTAAATTTTTCATCACAGATATGCCCAAGGTGCGCAAAAGTGCTGGAAACGGTGAGATAAGCCTAATTTTGCAACAATGTTTAAGGTTTGGAGGTTTCATAGACTAAAGTTGAAAATCAGTGGTTTGACTGCCATAATGAAATAGGGTCACTAATCAACGTGTTTTCTCAAAAGGCCTTCAGTCAAATTCCTTGATACTTTAAATGCATACAGTGGATTATAATAATGAAAAAGGATAATTTGAAATCTTGGTTTCAACTCTAAAGGAACTCTTTAAAAAAAAGATTTTAAGTTTTGGAAACCCCAATGAAAAAGTAGCAACTGCACGGTTTCTACTGTCAGATTGGCTCTAAGTGCCAAAAAGTGCTGGAAACGGGGAGATAAGCCTATTTTTGCAACAATGGTTAAAATCTTCAATTTTTCATCACAGATGTGTCCAAGATGCACAAAAGCGCTGGAAACGGTGAGATAAGCCTATTTTTGCAACTTTGGTTGAAATCTTCAATTTTTCATCACAGATGTGCCCAAGATGCACAAAAGCGCTGGAAACGGTGAGATAAGCCTATTTTTGCAACTTTGGTTAAAATCTTCAATTTTTCATCACAGATGTGCCCAAGATGCGCAAAAGCGCTGGAAACGGTGAGATAAGCCTATTTTTGCAACTTTGGTTAAAATCTTAAATTTTTCATCACAGATGTGCCCAAGATGCCCAAAAGTGCTGGAAACGGTGAGATAAGCCTATTTTTGCAACTTTGGTTAAAATCTTCAATTTTTCATCACAGATGTGCCCAAGATGCACAAAAGCGCTGGAAACGGTGAGATAAGCCTATTTTTGCAACTTTGGTTAAAATCTTCAATTTTTCATCACAGATATGCCCAAGGTGCACAAAAGTGCTGGAAACGGTGAGATAAGCCTAATTTTGCAACAATGTTTAAGGTTTGGAGGTTTCATAGACTAAAGTTGAAAATCAGTGGTTTGACTGCCATAATGAAATAGGGTCACTAATCAACGTGTTTTCTCAAAAGGCCTTCAGTCAAATTCCTTGATACTTAAAATGCATACAGTGGATTATAATAATGAAAAAGGATAATTTGAAATCTTGGTTTCAACTCTAAAGGAACTCTTTAAAAAAAAGATTTTAAGTTTTGGAAACCCCAATGAAAAAGTAGCAACTGCACGGATTCTACTGTCAGATTGGCTCTAAGTGCCAAAAAGTGCTGGAAACGGGGAGATAAGCCTATTTTTGCAACAATGGTTAAAATCTTCAATTTTTCATCACAGATGTGTCCAAGATGCACAAAAGCGCTGGAAACGGTGAGATAAGCCTATTTTTGCAACTTTGGTTAAAATCTTCAATTTTTCATCACAGATGTGCCCAAGATGCACAAAAACGCTGGAAACGGTGAGATAAGCCTATTTTTGCAACTTTGGTTAAAATCTTCAATTTTTCATCACAGATGTGTCCAAGATGCGCAAAAGCGCTGGAAACGGTGAGATAAGCCTATTTTTGCAACTTTGGTTAAAATCTTAAATTTTTCATCACAGATGTGCCCAAGATGCCCAAAAGCGCTGGAAACGGTGAGATAAGCCTATTTTTGCAACTTTGGTTAAAATCTTCAATTTTTCATCACAGATGTGTCCAAGATGCACAAAAGCGCTGGAAACGGTGAGATAAGCCTATTTTTGCAACTTTGGTTAAAATCTTCAATTTTTCATCACAGATGTGCCCAAGATGCACAAAAACGCTGGAAACGGTGAGATAAGCCTATTTTTGCAACTTTGGTTAAAATCTTCATCTTTTCATCACAGATGTGTCCAAGATGCGCAAAAGCGCTGGAAACGGTGAGATAAGCCTATTTTTGCAACTTTGGTTAAAATCTTCATCTTTTCATCACAGATGTGTCCAAGATGCGCAAAAGCGCTTGAAACGGTGAGATAAGCCTATTTTTGCAACTTTGGTTAAAATCTTAAATTTTTCATCACAGATGTGCCCAAGATGCCCAAAAGCGCTGGAAACGGTGAGATAAGCCTATTTTTGCAACTTTGGTTAAAATCTTAAATTTTTCATCACAGATATGCCCAAGGTGCGCAAAAGTGCTGGAAACGGTGAGATAAGCCTAATTTTGCAACAATGTTTAAGGTTTGGAGGTTTCATAGACTAAAGTTGAAAATCAGTGGTTTGACTGCCATAATGAAATAGGGTCACTAATCAACGTGTTTTCTCAAAAGGCCTTCAGTCAAATTCCTTGATACTTTAAATGCATACAGTGGATTATAATAATGAAAAAGGATAATTTGAAATCTTGGTTTCAACTCTAAAGGAACTCTTTAAAAAAAAGATTTTAAGTTTTGGAAACCCCAATGAAAAAATAGCAACTGCACGGTTTCTACTGTCAGATTGGCTCTAAGTGCCAAAAAGTGCTGGAAACGGGGAGATAAGCCTATTTTTGCAACAATGGTTAAAATCTTCAATTTTTCATCACAGATGTGTCCAAGATGCACAAAAGCGCTGGAAACGGTGAGATAAGCCTATTTTTGCAACTTTGGTTGAAATCTTCAATTTTTCATCACAGATGTGCCCAAGATGCACAAAAGCGCTGGAAACGGTGAGATAAGCCTATTTTTGCAACTTTGGTTAAAATCTTCAATTTTTCATCACAGATGTGTCCAAGATGCGCAAAAGCGCTGGAAACGGTGAGATAAGCCTATTTTTGCAACTTTGGTTAAAATCTTAAATTTTTCATCACAGATGTGCCCAAGATGCCCAAAAGCGCTGGAAACGGTGAGATAAGCCTATTTTTGCAACTTTGGTTAAAATCTTAAATTTTTCATCACAGATATGCCCAAGGTGCGCAAAAGTGCTGGAAACGGTGAGATAAGCCTAATTTTGCAACAATGTTTAAGGTTTGGAGGTTTCATAGACTAAAGTTGAAAATCAGTGGTTTGACTGCCATAATGAAATAGGGTCACTAATCAACGTGTTTTCTCAAAAGGCCTTCAGTCAAATTCCTTGATACTTTAAATGCATACAGTGGATTATAATAATGAAAAAGGATAATTTGAAATCTTGGTTTCAACTCTAAAGGAACTCTTTAAAAAAAAGATTTTAAGTTTTGGAAACCCCAATGAAAAAGTAGCAACTGCACGGTTTCTACTGTCAGATTGGCTCTAAGTGCCAAAAAGTGCTGGAAACGGGGAGATAAGCCTATTTTTGCAACAATGGTTAAAATCTTCAATTTTTCATCACAGATGTGTCCAAGATGCACAAAAGCGCTGGAAACGGTGAGATAAGCCTATTTTTGCAACTTTGGTTGAAATCTTCAATTTTTCATCACAGATGTGCCCAAGATGCACAAAAGCGCTGGAAACGGTGAGATAAGCCTATTTTTGCAACTTTGGTTAAAATCTTCAATTTTTCATCACAGATGTGTCCAAGATGCGCAAAAGCGCTGGAAACGGTGAGATAAGCCTATTTTTGCAACTTTGGTTAAAATCTTAAATTTTTCATCACAGATGTGCCCAAGATGCCCAAAAGCGCTGGAAACGGTGAGATAAGCCTATTTTTGCAACTTTGGTTAAAATCTTCAATTTTTCATCACAGATGTGCCCAAGATGCACAAAAGCGCTGGAAACGGTGAGATAAGCCTATTTTTGCAACTTTGGTTAAAATCTTCAATTTTTCATCGCAGATGTGCCCAAGATGCGCAAAAGCGCTGGAAACGGTGAGATAAGCCTATTTTTGCAACTTTGGTTAAAATCTTAAATTTTTCATCACAGATGTGCCCAAGGTGCGCAAAAGTGCTGGAAACGGTGAGATAAGCCTAATTTTGCAACAATGTTTAAGGTTTGGAGGTTTCATAGACTAAAGTTGAAAATCAGTGGTTTGACTGCCATAATGAAATAGGGTCACTAATCAACGTGTTTTCTCAAAAGGCCTTCACTCAATTTCCTTGATACTTAAAATGCATACAGTGGATCATAATAATGAAAAAGGATAATTTGAAATCTTGGTTTCAACTCTAAAGGAACTCTTTAAAAAAAAGATTTTAAGTTTTGGAAACCCCAATGAAAAAGTAGCAACTGCACGGTTTCTACTGTCAGATTCGCTCTAAGTGCCAAAAAGTGCTGTAAACGGGGAGATAAGCCTATTTTTGCAACAATGGTTAAAATCTTCAATTTTTCATCACAGATGTGCCCAAGATGCACAAAAGCGCTGGAAACGGTGAGATAAGCCTATTTTTGCAACTTTGGTTAAAATCTTCAATTTTTCATCACAGATGTGCCCAAGATGCACAAAAGCGCTGGAAACGGTGAGATAAGCCTATTTTTGCAACTTTGGTTAAAATCTTCAATTTTTCATCACAGATGTGCCCAAGGTGCACAAAAGTGCTGGAAACGGTGAGATAAGCCTAATTTTGCAACAATGTTTAAGGTTTGGAGGTTTCATAGACTAAAGTTGAAAATCAGTGGTTTGACTGCCATAATGAAATAGGGTCACTAATCAACGTGTTTTCTCAAAAGGCCTTCAGTCAAATTCCTTGATACTTAAAATGCATACAGTGGATTATAATAATGAAAAAGGATAATTTGAAATCTTGGTTTCAACTCTAAAGGAACTCTTTAAAAAAAAGATTTTAAGTTTTGGAAACCCCAATGAAAAAGTAGCAACTGCACGGTTTCTACTGTCAGATTGGCTCTAAGTGCCAAAAAGTGCTGGAAACGGGGAGATAAGCCTATTTTTGCAACTTTGGTTAAAATCTTCAATTTTTCATCACAGATGTGCCCAAGATGCACAAAAGCGCTGGAAACGGTGAGATAAGCCTATTTTTGCAACTTTGGTTAAAATCTTCAATTTTTCATCACAGATGTGCCCAAGATGCACAAAAGCGCTGGAAACGGTGAGATAAGCCTATTTTTGCAACTTTGGTTAAAATCTTCAATTTTTCATCACAGATATGCCCAAGGTGCACAAAAGTGCTGGAAACGGTGAGATAAGCCTAATTTTGCAACAATGTTTAAGGTTTGGAGGTTTCATAGACTAAAGTTGAAAATCAGTGGTTTGACTGCCATAATGAAATAGGGTCACTAATCAACGTGTTTTCTCAAAAGGCCTTCAGTCAAATTCCTTGATACTTAAAATGCATACAGTGGATTATAATAATGAAAAAGGATAATTTGAAATCTTGGTTTCAACTCTAAAGGAACAATTTTTAAAAAAAAAGATTTTAGGTTTTGGAAACCCCAATGAAAAAGTAGCAACTGCACGGATTCTACTGTCAGATTGGCTCTAAGTGCCAAAAAGTGCTGGAAACGGGGAGATAAGCCTATTTTTGCAACAATGGTTAAAATCTTCAATTTTTCATCACAGATGTGTCCAAGATGCACAAAAGCGCTGGAAACGGTGAGATAAGCCTATTTTTGCAACTTTGGTTAAAATCTTCAATTTTTCATCACAGATGTGCCCAAGATGCACAAAAACGCTGGAAACGGTGAGATAAGCCTATTTTTGCAACTTTGGTTAAAATCTTCAATTTTTCATCACAGATGTGTCCAAGATGCGCAAAAGCGCTGGAAACGGTGAGATAAGCCTATTTTTGCAACTTTGGTTAAAATCTTAAATTTTTCATCACAGATGTGCCCAAGATGCCCAAAAGCGCTGGAAACGGTGAGATAAGCCTATTTTTGCAACTTTGGTTAAAATCTTCAATTTTTCATCACAGATGTGCCCAAGATGCACAAAAACGCTGGAAACGGTGAGATAAGCCTATTTTTGCAACTTTGGTTAAAATCTTCATCTTTTCATCACAGATGTGTCCAAGATGCGCAAAAGCGCTGGAAACGGTGAGATAAGCCTATTTTTGCAACTTTGGTTAAAATCTTAAATTTTTCATCACAGTTGTGCCCAAGATGCACAAAAACGCTGGAAACGGTGAGATAAGCCTATTTTTGCAACTTTGGTTAAAATCTTCATCTTTTCATCACAGATGTGTCCAAGATGCGCAAAAGCGCTTGAAACGGTGAGATAAGCCTATTTTTGCAACTTTGGTTAAAATCTTAAATTTTTCATCACAGATGTGCCCAAGATGCCCAAAAGCGCTGGAAACGGTGAGATAAGCCTATTTTTGCAACTTTGGTTAAAATCTTAAATTTTTCATCACAGATATGCCCAAGGTGCGCAAAAGTGCTGGAAACGGTGAGATAAGCCTAATTTTGCAACAATGTTTAAGGTTTGGAGGTTTCATAGACTAAAGTTGAAAATCAGTGGTTTGACTGCCATAATGAAATAGGGTCACTAATCAACGTGTTTTCTCAAAAGGCCTTCAGTCAAATTCCTTGATACTTTAAATGCATACAGTGGATTATAATAATGAAAAAGGATAATTTGAAATCTTGGTTTCAACTCTAAAGGAACTCTTTAAAAAAAAGATTTTAAGTTTTGGAAACCCCAATGAAAAAGTAGCAACTGCACGGTTTCTACTGTCAGATTGGCTCTAAGTGCCAAAAAGTGCTGGAAACGGGGAGATAAGCCTATTTTTGCAACAATGGTTAAAATCTTCAATTTTTCATCACAGATGTGTCCAAGATGCACAAAAGCGCTGGAAACGGTGAGATAAGCCTATTTTTGCAACTTTGGTTGAAATCTTCAATTTTTCATCACAGATGTGCCCAAGATGCACAAAAGCGCTGGAAACGGTGAGATAAGCCTATTTTTGCAACTTTGGTTAAAATCTTCAATTTTTCATCACAGATGTGCCCAAGATGCGCAAAAGCGCTGGAAACGGTGAGATAAGCCTATTTTTGCAACTTTGGTTAAAATCTTAAATTTTTCATCACAGATGTGCCCAAGATGCACAAAAGCGCTGGAAACGGTGAGATAAGCCTATTTTTGCAACTTTGGTTAAAATCTTCAATTTTTCATCACAGATGTGCCCAAGGTGCACAAAAGTGCTGGAAACGGTGAGATAAGCCTAATTTTGCAACAATGTTTAAGGTTTGGAGGTTTCATAGACTAAAGTTGAAAATCAGTGGTTTGACTGCCATAATGAAATAGGGTCACTAATCAACGTGTTTTCTCAAAAGGCCTTCAGTCAAATTCCTTGATACTTAAAATGCATACAGTGGATTATAATAATGAAAAAGGATAATTTGAAATCTTGGTTTCAACTCTAAAGGAACTCTTTAAAAAAAAGATTTTAAGTTTTGGAAACCCCAATGAAAAAGTAGCAACTGCACGGTTTCTACTGTCAGATTGGCTCTAAGTGCCAAAAAGTGCTGGAAACGGGGAGATAAGCCTATTTTTGCAACTTTGGTTAAAATCTTCAATTTTTCATCACAGATGTGCCCAAGATGCACAAAAGCGCTGGAAACGGTGAGATAAGCCTATTTTTGCAACTTTGGTTAAAATCTTCAATTTTTCATCACAGATGTGCCCAAGATGCCCAAAAGCGCTGGAAACGGTGAGATAAGCCTATTTTTGCAACTTTGGTTAAAATCTTCATTTTTTCATCACAGATATGCCCAAGGTGCACAAAAGTGCTGGAAACGGTGAGATAAGCCTAATTTTGCAACAATGTTTAAGGTTTGGAGGTTTCATAGACTAAAGTTGAAAATCAGTGGTTTGACTGCCATAATGAAATAGGGTCACTAATCAACGTGTTTTCTCAAAAGGCCTTCAGTCAAATTCCTTGATACTTAAAATGCATACAGTGGATTATAATAATGAAAAAGGATAATTTGAAATCTTGGTTTCAACTCTAAAGGAACTCTTTAAAAAAAAGATTTTAAGTTTTGGAAACCCCAATGAAAAAGTAGCAACTGCACGGTTTCTACTGTCAGATTGGCTCTAAGTGCCAAAAAGTGCTGGAAACGGGGAGATAAGCCTATTTTTGCAACAATGGTTAAAATCTTCAATTTTTCATCACAGATGTGTCCAAGATGCACAAAAGCGCTGGAAACGGTGAGATAAGCCTATTTTTGCAACTTTGGTTGAAATCTTCAATTTTTCATCACAGATGTGTCCAAGATGCACAAAAGCGCTGGAAACGGTGAGATAAGCCTATTTTTGCAACTTTGGTTGAAATCTTCAATTTTTCATCACAGATGTGCCCAAGATGCGCAAAAGCGCTGGAAACGGTGAGATAAGCCTATTTTTGCAACTTTGGTTAAAATCTTAAATTTTTCATCACAGATGTGCCCAAGATGCCCAAAAGCGCTGGAAACGGTGAGATAAGCCTATTTTTGCAACTTTGGTTAAAATCTTCAATTTTTCATCACAGATGTGCCCAAGATGCACAAAAGCGCTGGAAACGGTGAGATAAGCCTATTTTTGCAACTTTGGTTAAAATCTTCAATTTTTCATCACAGATATGCCCAAGGTGCACAAAAGTGCTGGAAACGGTGAGATAAGCCTAATTTTGCAACAATGTTTAAGGTTTGGAGGTTTCATAGACTAAAGTTGAAAATCAGTGGTTTGACTGCCATAATGAAATAGGGTCACTAATCAACGTGTTTTCTCAAAAGGCCTTCAGTCAAATTCCTTGATACTTAAAATGCATACAGTGGATTATAATAATGAAAAAGGATAATTTGAAATCTTGGTTTCAACTCTAAAGGAACTCTTTAAAAAAAAGATTTTAAGTTTTGGAAACCCCAATGAAAAAGTAGCAACTGCACGGATTCTACTGTCAGATTGGCTCTAAGTGCCAAAAAGTGCTGGAAACGGGGAGATAAGCCTATTTTTGCAACAATGGTTAAAATCTTCAATTTTTCATCACAGATGTGTCCAAGATGCACAAAAGCGCTGGAAACGGTGAGATAAGCCTATTTTTGCAACTTTGGTTAAAATCTTCAATTTTTCATCACAGATGTGCCCAAGATGCACAAAAACGCTGGAAACGGTGAGATAAGCCTATTTTTGCAACTTTGGTTAAAATCTTCAATTTTTCATCACAGATGTGTCCAAGATGCGCAAAAGCGCTGGAAACGGTGAGATAAGCCTATTTTTGCAACTTTGGTTAAAATCTTAAATTTTTCATCACAGATGTGCCCAAGATGCCCAAAAGCGCTGGAAACGGTGAGATAAGCCTATTTTTGCAACTTTGGTTAAAATCTTCAATTTTTCATCACAGATGTGTCCAAGATGCACAAAAGCGCTGGAAACGGTGAGATAAGCCTATTTTTGCAACTTTGGTTAAAATCTTCAATTTTTCATCACAGATGTGCCCAAGATGCACAAAAACGCTGGAAACGGTGAGATAAGCCTATTTTTGCAACTTTGGTTAAAATCTTCATCTTTTCATCACAGATGTGTCCAAGATGCGCAAAAGCGCTGGAAACGGTGAGATAAGCCTATTTTTGCAACTTTGGTTAAAATCTTAAATTTTTCATCACAGATGTGCCCAAGATGCACAAAAACGCTGGAAACGGTGAGATAAGCCTATTTTTGCAACTTTGGTTAAAATCTTCATCTTTTCATCACAGATGTGTCCAAGATGCGCAAAAGCGCTTGAAACGGTGAGATAAGCCTATTTTTGCAACTTTGGTTAAAATCTTAAATTTTTCATCACAGATGTGCCCAAGATGCCCAAAAGCGCTGGAAACGGTGAGATAAGCCTATTTTTGCAACTTTGGTTAAAATCTTAAATTTTTCATCACAGATATGCCCAAGGTGCGCAAAAGTGCTGGAAACGGTGAGATAAGCCTAATTTTGCAACAATGTTTAAGGTTTGGAGGTTTCATAGACTAAAGTTGAAAATCAGTGGTTTGACTGCCATAATGAAATAGGGTCACTAATCAACGTGTTTTCTCAAAAGGCCTTCAGTCAAATTCCTTGATACTTTAAATGCATACAGTGGATTATAATAATGAAAAAGGATAATTTGAAATCTTGGTTTCAACTCTAAAGGAACTCTTTAAAAAAAAGATTTTAAGTTTTGGAAACCCCAATGAAAAAGTAGCAACTGCACGGTTTCTACTGTCAGATTGGCTCTAAGTGCCAAAAAGTGCTGGAAACGGGGAGATAAGCCTATTTTTGCAACAATGGTTAAAATCTTCAATTTTTCATCACAGATGTGTCCAAGATGCACAAAAGCGCTGGAAACGGTGAGATAAGCCTATTTTTGCAACTTTGGTTGAAATCTTCAATTTTTCATCACAGATGTGCCCAAGATGCACAAAAGCGCTGGAAACGGTGAGATAAGCCTATTTTTGCAACTTTGGTTAAAATCTTCAATTTTTCATCACAGATGTGCCCAAGATGCGCAAAAGCGCTGGAAACGGTGAGATAAGCCTATTTTTGCAACTTTGGTTAAAATCTTAAATTTTTCATCACAGATGTGCCCAAGATGCCCAAAAGCGCTGGAAACGGTGAGATAAGCCTATTTTTGCAACTTTGGTTAAAATCTTCAATTTTTCATCACAGATGTGCCCAAGATGCACAAAAGCGCTGGAAACGGTGAGATAAGCCTATTTTTGCAACTTTGGTTAAAATCTTCAATTTTTCATCACAGATATGCCCAAGGTGCACAAAAGTGCTGGAAACGGTGAGATAAGCCTAATTTTGCAACAATGTTTAAGGTTTGGAGGTTTCATAGACTAAAGTTGAAAATCAGTGGTTTGACTGCCATAATGAAATAGGGTCACTAATCAACGTGTTTTCTCAAAAGGCCTTCAGTCAAATTCCTTGATACTTAAAATGCATACAGTGGATTATAATAATGAAAAAGGATAATTTGAAATCTTGGTTTCAACTCTAAAGGAACTCTTTAAAAAAAAGATTTTAAGTTTTGGAAACCCCAATGAAAAAGTAGCAACTGCACGGATTCTACTGTCAGATTGGCTCTAAGTGCCAAAAAGTGCTGGAAACGGGGAGATAAGCCTATTTTTGCAACAATGGTTAAAATCTTCAATTTTTCATCACAGATGTGTCCAAGATGCACAAAAGCGCTGGAAACGGTGAGATAAGCCTATTTTTGCAACTTTGGTTAAAATCTTCAATTTTTCATCACAGATGTGCCCAAGATGCACAAAAACGCTGGAAACGGTGAGATAAGCCTATTTTTGCAACTTTGGTTAAAATCTTCAATTTTTCATCACAGATGTGTCCAAGATGCGCAAAAGCGCTGGAAACGGTGAGATAAGCCTATTTTTGCAACTTTGGTTAAAATCTTAAATTTTTCATCACAGATGTGCCCAAGATGCCCAAAAGCGCTGGAAACGGTGAGATAAGCCTATTTTTGCAACTTTGGTTAAAATCTTCAATTTTTCATCACAGATGTGTCCAAGATGCACAAAAGCGCTGGAAACGGTGAGATAAGCCTATTTTTGCAACTTTGGTTAAAATCTTCAATTTTTCATCACAGATGTGCCCAAGATGCACAAAAACGCTGGAAACGGTGAGATAAGCCTATTTTTGCAACTTTGGTTAAAATCTTCATCTTTTCATCACAGATGTGTCCAAGATGCGCAAAAGCGCTGGAAACGGTGAGATAAGCCTATTTTTGCAACTTTGGTTAAAATCTTCATCTTTTCATCACAGATGTGTCCAAGATGCGCAAAAGCGCTTGAAACGGTGAGATAAGCCTATTTTTGCAACTTTGGTTAAAATCTTAAATTTTTCATCACAGATGTGCCCAAGATGCCCAAAAGCGCTGGAAACGGTGAGATAAGCCTATTTTTGCAACTTTGGTTAAAATCTTAAATTTTTCATCACAGATATGCCCAAGGTGCGCAAAAGTGCTGGAAACGGTGAGATAAGCCTAATTTTGCAACAATGTTTAAGGTTTGGAGGTTTCATAGACTAAAGTTGAAAATCAGTGGTTTGACTGCCATAATGAAATAGGGTCACTAATCAACGTGTTTTCTCAAAAGGCCTTCAGTCAAATTCCTTGATACTTTAAATGCATACAGTGGATTATAATAATGAAAAAGGATAATTTGAAATCTTGGTTTCAACTCTAAAGGAACTCTTTAAAAAAAAGATTTTAAGTTTTGGAAACCCCAATGAAAAAGTAGCAACTGCACGGTTTCTACTGTCAGATTGGCTCTAAGTGCCAAAAAGTGCTGGAAACGGGGAGATAAGCCTATTTTTGCAACAATGGTTAAAATCTTCAATTTTTCATCACAGATGTGTCCAAGATGCGCAAAAGCGCTGGAAACGGTGAGATAAGCCTATTTTTGCAACTTTGGTTAAAATCTTAAATTTTTCATCACAGATGTGCCCAAGATGCCCAAAAGCGCTGGAAACGGTGAGATAAGCCTATTTTTGCAACTTTGGTTAAAATCTTCAATTTTTCATCACAGATGTGCCCAAGATGCACAAAAGCGCTGGAAACGGTGAGATAAGCCTATTTTTGCAACTTTGGTTAAAATCTTCAATTTTTCATCGCAGATGTGCCCAAGATGCGCAAAAGCGCTGGAAACGGTGAGATAAGCCTATTTTTGCAACTTTGGTTAAAATCTTAAATTTTTCATCACAGATGTGCCCAAGGTGCGCAAAAGTGCTGGAAACGGTGAGATAAGCCTAATTTTGCAACAATGTTTAAGGTTTGGAGGTTTCATAGACTAAAGTTGAAAATCAGTGGTTTGACTGCCATAATGAAATAGGGTCACTAATCAACGTGTTTTCTCAAAAGGCCTTCACTCAATTTCCTTGATACTTAAAATGCATACAGTGGATCATAATAATGAAAAAGGATAATTTGAAATCTTGGTTTCAACTCTAAAGGAACTCTTTAAAAAAAAGATTTTAAGTTTTGGAAACCCCAATGAAAAAGTAGCAACTGCACGGTTTCTACTGTCAGATTCGCTCTAAGTGCCAAAAAGTGCTGTAAACGGGGAGATAAGCCTATTTTTGCAACAATGGTTAAAATCTTCAATTTTTCATCACAGATGTGCCCAAGATGCACAAAAGCGCTGGAAACGGTGAGATAAGCCTATTTTTGCAACTTTGGTTAAAATCTTCAATTTTTCATCACAGATGTGCCCAAGATGCACAAAAGCGCTGGAAACGGTGAGATAAGCCTATTTTTGCAACTTTGGTTAAAATCTTCAATTTTTCATCACAGATGTGCCCAAGGTGCACAAAAGTGCTGGAAACGGTGAGATAAGCCTAATTTTGCAACAATGTTTAAGGTTTGGAGGTTTCATAGACTAAAGTTGAAAATCAGTGGTTTGACTGCCATAATGAAATAGGGTCACTAATCAACGTGTTTTCTCAAAAGGCCTTCAGTCAAATTCCTTGATACTTAAAATGCATACAGTGGATTATAATAATGAAAAAGGATAATTTGAAATCTTGGTTTCAACTCTAAAGGAACTCTTTAAAAAAAAGATTTTAAGTTTTGGAAACCCCAATGAAAAAGTAGCAACTGCACGGTTTCTACTGTCAGATTGGCTCTAAGTGCCAAAAAGTGCTGGAAACGGGGAGATAAGCCTATTTTTGCAACAATGGTTAAAATCTTCAATTTTTCATCACAGATGTGTCCAAGATGCACAAAAGCGCTGGAAACGGTGAGATAAGCCTATTTTTGCAACTTTGGTTGAAATCTTCAATTTTTCATCACAGATGTGCCCAAGATGCACAAAAGCGCTGGAAACGGTGAGATAAGCCTATTTTTGCAACTTTGGTTAAAATCTTCAATTTTTCATCACAGATGTGTCCAAGATGCGCAAAAGCGCTGGAAACGGTGAGATAAGCCTATTTTTGCAACTTTGGTTAAAATCTTAAATTTTTCATCACAGATGTGCCCAAGATGCGCAAAAGCGCTGGAAACGGTGAGATAAGCCTATTTTTGCAACTTTGGTTAAAATCTTAAATTTTTCATCACAGATGTGCCCAAGATGCCCAAAAGCGCTGGAAACGGTGAGATAAGCCTATTTTTGCAACTTTGGTTAAAATCTTCAATTTTTCATCACAGATGTGCCCAAGATGCACAAAAGCGCTGGAAACGGTGAGATAAGCCTATTTTTGCAACTTTGGTTAAAATCTTAAATTTTTCATCACAGATGTGCCCAAGGTGCGCAAAAGTGCTGGAAACGGTGAGATAAGCCTAATTTTGCAACAATGTTTAAGGTTTGGAGGTTTCATAGACTAAAGTTGAAAATCAGTGGTTTGACTGCCATAATGAAATAGGGTCACTAATCAACGTGTTTTCTCAAAAGGCCTTCACTCAATTTCCTTGATACTTAAAATGCATACAGTGGATTATAATAATGAAAAAGGATAATTTGAAATCTTGGTTTCAACTCTAAAGGAACTCTTTAAAAAAAAGATTTTAAGTTTTGGAAACCCCAATGAAAAAGTAGCAACTGCACGGTTTCTACTGTCAGATTCGCTCTAAGTGCCAAAAAGTGCTGGAAACGGGGAGATAAGCCTATTTTTGCAACAATGGTTAAAATCTTCAATTTTTCATCACAGATGTGTCCAAGATGCACAAAAGCGCTGGAAACGGTGAGATAAGCCTATTTTTGCAACTTTGGTTAAAATCTTCAATTTTTCATCACAGATGTGCCCAAGATGCACAAAAGCGCTGGAAACGGTGAGATAAGCCTATTTTTGCAACTTTGGTTAAAATCTTCAATTTTTCATCACAGATGTGCCCAAGATGCCCAAAAGCGCTGGAAACGGTGAGATAAGCCTATTTTTGCAACTTTGGTTAAAATCTTCAATTTTTCATCACAGATGTGCCCAAGATGCCCAAAAGCGCTGGAAACGGTGAGATAAGCCTATTTTTGCAACTTTGGTTAAAATCTTCATTTTTTCATCACAGATATGCCCAAGGTGCACAAAAGTGCTGGAAACGGTGAGATAAGCCTAATTTTGCAACAATGTTTAAGGTTTGGAGGTTTCATAGACTAAAGTTGAAAATCAGTGGTTTGACTGCCATAATGAAATAGGGTCACTAATCAACGTGTTTTCTCAAAAGGCCTTCAGTCAAATTCCTTGATACTTAAAATGCATACAGTGGATTATAATAATGAAAAAGGATAATTTGAAATCTTGGTTTCAACTCTAAAGGAACTCTTTAAAAAAAAGATTTTAAGTTTTGGAAACCCCAATGAAAAAGTAGCAACTGCACGGTTTCTACTGTCAGATTGGCTCTAAGTGCCAAAAAGTGCTGAAAACGGGGAGATAAGCCTATTTTTGCAACAATGGTTAAAATCTTCAATTTTTCATCACAGATGTGTCCAAGATGCACAAAAGCGCTGGAAACGGTGAGATAAGCCTATTTTTGCAACTTTGGTTGAAATCTTCAATTTTTCATCACAGATGTGCCCAAGATGCACAAAAGCGCTGGAAACGGTGAGATAAGCCTATTTTTGCAACTTTGGTTAAAATCTTCAATTTTTCATCACAGATGTGCCCAAGATGCGCAAAAGCGCTGGAAACGGTGAGATAAGCCTATTTTTGCAACTTTGGTTAAAATCTTAAATTTTTCATCACAGATGTGCCCAAGATGCCCAAAAGCGCTGGAAACGGTGAGATAAGCCTATTTTTGCAACTTTGGTTAAAATCTTCAATTTTTCATCACAGATATGCCCAAGGTGCACAAAAGTGCTGGAAACGGTGAGATAAGCCTAATTTTGCAACAATGTTTAAGGTTTGGAGGTTTCATAGACTAAAGTTGAAAATCAGTGGTTTGACTGCCATAATGAAATAGGGTCACTAATCAACGTGTTTTCTCAAAAGGCCTTCAGTCAAATTCCTTGATACTTAAAATGCATACAGTGGATTATAATAATGAAAAAGGATAATTTGAAATCTTGGTTTCAACTCTAAAGGAACTCTTTAAAAAAAAGATTTTAAGTTTTGGAAACCCCAATGAAAAAGTAGCAACTGCACGGTTTCTACTGTCAGATTGGCTCTAAGTGCCAAAAAGTGCTGGAAACGGGGAGATAAGCCTATTTTTGCAACAATGGTTAAAATCTTCAATTTTTCATCACAGATGTGTCCAAGATGCACAAAAGCGCTGGAAACGGTGAGATAAGCCTATTTTTGCAACTTTGGTTGAAATCTTCAATTTTTCATCACAGATGTGCCCAAGATGCACAAAAGCGCTGGAAACGGTGAGATAAGCCTATTTTTGCAACTTTGGTTAAAATCTTCAATTTTTCATCACAGATGTGCCCAAGATGCGCAAAAGCGCTGGAAACGGTGAGATAAGCCTATTTTTGCAACTTTGGTTAAAATCTTAAATTTTTCATCACAGATGTGCCCAAGATGCCCAAAAGCGCTGGAAACGGTGAGATAAGCCTATTTTTGCAACTTTGGTTAAAATCTTCAATTTTTCATCACAGATGTGCCCAAGATGCACAAAAGCGCTGGAAACGGTGAGATATGCCTATTTTTGCAACTTTGGTTAAAATCTTCAATTTTTCATCACAGATATGCCCAAGGTGCACAAAAGTGCTGGAAACGGTGAGATAAGCCTAATTTTGCAACAATGTTTAAGGTTTGGAGGTTTCATAGACTAAAGTTGAAATTCAGTGGTTTGACTGCCATAATGAAATAGGGTCACTAATCAACGTGTTTTCTCAAAAGGCCTTCAGTCAAATTCCTTGATACTTAAAATGCATACAGTGGATTATAATAATGAAAAAGGATAATTTGAAATCTTGGTTTCAACTCTAAAGGAACTCTTTAAAAAAAAGATTTTAAGTTTTGGAAACCCCAATGAAAAAGTAGCAACTGCACGGATTCTACTGTCAGATTGGCTCTAAGTGCCAAAAAGTGCTGGAAACGGGGAGATAAGCCTATTTTTGCAACAATGGTTAAAATCTTCAATTTTTCATCACAGATGTGTCCAAGATGCACAAAAGCGCTGGAAACGGTGAGATAAGCCTATTTTTGCAACTTTGGTTAAAATCTTCAATTTTTCATCACAGATGTGCCCAAGATGCACAAAAACGCTGGAAACGGTGAGATAAGCCTATTTTTGCAACTTTGGTTAAAATCTTCATCTTTTCATCACAGATGTGTCCAAGATGCGCAAAAGCGCTGGAAACGGTGAGATAAGCCTATTTTTGCAACTTTGGTTAAAATCTTAAATTTTTCATCACAGATGTGCCCAAGATGCACAAAAACGCTGGAAACGGTGAGATAAGCCTATTTTTGCAACTTTGGTTAAAATCTTCATCTTTTCATCACAGATGTGTCCAAGATGCGCAAAAGCGCTTGAAACGGTGAGATAAGCCTATTTTTGCAACTTTGGTTAAAATCTTAAATTTTTCATCACAGATGTGCCCAAGATGCCCAAAAGCGCTGGAAACGGTGAGATAAGCCTATTTTTGCAACTTTGGTTAAAATCTTAAATTTTTCATCACAGATATGCCCAAGGTGCGCAAAAGTGCTGGAAACGGTGAGATAAGCCTAATTTTGCAACAATGTTTAAGGTTTGGAGGTTTCATAGACTAAAGTTGAAAATCAGTGGTTTGACTGCCATAATGAAATAGGGTCACTAATCAACGTGTTTTCTCAAAAGGCCTTCAGTCAAATTCCTTGATACTTAAAATGCATACAGTGGATTATAATAATGAAAAAGGATAATTTGAAATCTTGGTTTCAACTCTAAAGGAACTCTTTAAAAAAAAGATTTTAAGTTTTGGAAACCCCAATGAAAAAGTAGCAACTGCACGGTTTCTACTGTCAGATTGGCTCTAAGTGCCAAAAAGTGCTGGAAACGGGGAGATAAGCCTATTTTTGCAACAACGGTTAAAATCTTCAATTTTTCATCACAGATGTGTCCAAGATGCACAAAAGCGCTGGAAACGGTGAGATAAGCCTATTTTTGCAACTTTGGTTAAAATCTTCAATTTTTCATCACAGATGTGCCCAAGATGCCCAAAAGCGCTGGAAACGGTGAGATAAGCCTATTTTTGCAACTTTGGTTAAAATCTTAAATTTTTCATCACAGATATGCCCAAGGTGCGCAAAAGTGCTGGAAACGGTGAGATAAGCCTAATTTTGCAACAATGTTTAAAGTTTGGAGGTTTCATAGACTAAAGTTGAAAATCAGTGGTTTGACTGCCATAATGAAATAGGGTCACTAATCAACGTGTTTTCTCAAAAGGCCTTCAGTCAAATTCCTTGATACTTTAAATGCATACAGTGGATTATAATAATGAAAAAGGATAATTTGAAATCTTGGTTTCAACTCTAAAGGAACTCTTTAAAAAAAAGATTTTAAGTTTTGGAAACCCCAATGAAAAAGTAGCAACTGCACGGTTTCTACTGTCAGATTGGCTCTAAGTGCCAAAAAGTGCTGGAAACGGGGAGATAAGCCTATTTTTGCAACAATGGTTAAAATCTTCAATTTTTCATCACAGATGTGTCCAAGATGCACAAAAGCGCTGGAAACGGTGAGATAAGCCTATTTTTGCAACTTTGGTTAAAATCTTCAATTTTTCATCACAGATGTGCCCAAGATGCACAAAAGCGCTGGAAACGGTGAGATAAGCCTATTTTTGCAACTTTGGTTAAAATCTTCAATTTTTCATCACAGATGTGCCCAAGATGCACAAAAGCGCTGGAAACGGTGAGATAAGCCTATTTTTGCAACTTTGGTTAAAATCTTCATTTTTTCATCACAGATGCATAGGTGCATCACAGGTGCGCAAAAGTGCTGGAAACGGTGAGATAAGCCTATTTTTGCAACTTTGGTTAAAATCTTAAATTTTTCATCACAGATGTGCCCAAGGTGCGCAAAAGTGCTGGAAACGGTGAGATAAGCCTAATTTTGCAACAATGTTTAAGGTTTGGAGGTTTCATAGACTAAAGTTGAAAATCAGTGGTTTGACTGCCATAATGAAATAGGGTCACTAATCAACGTGTTTTCTCAAAAGGCCTTCACTCAATTTCCTTGATACTTAAAATGCATACAGTGGATTATAATAATGAAAAAGGATAATTTGAAATCTTGGTTTCAACTCTAAAGGAACTCTTTAAAAAAAAGATTTTAAGTTTTGGAAACCCCAATGAAAAAGTAGCAACTGCACGGTTTCTACTGTCAGATTCGCTCTAAGTGCCAAAAAGTGCTGGAAACGGGGAGATAAGCCTATTTTTGCAACAATGGTTAAAATCTTCAATTTTTCATCACAGATGTGTCCAAGATGCACAAAAGCGCTGGAAACGGTGAGATAAGCCTATTTTTGCAACTTTGGTTAAAATCTTCATTTTTTCATCACAGATATGCCCAAGGTGCGCAAAAGTGCTGGAAACGGTGAGATAAGCCTAATTTTGCCACAATGTTTAAAGTTTGGAGGTTTCATAGACTAAAGTTGAAAATCAGTGGTTTGACTGCCATAATGAAATAGGGTCACTAATCAACGTGTTTTCTCAAAAGGCCTTCACTCAATTTCCTTGATACTTAAAATGCATACAGTGGATCATAATAATGAAAAAGGATAATTTGAAATCTTGGTTTCAACTCTAAAGGAACTCTTTAAAAAAAAGATTTTAAGTTTTGGAAACCCCAATGAAAAAGTAGCAACTGCACGGTTTCTACTGTCAGATTCGCTCTAAGTGCCAAAAAGTGCTGTAAACGGGGAGATAAGCCTATTTTTGCAACAATGGTTAAAATCTTCAATTTTTCATCACAGATGTGCCCAAGATGCACAAAAGCGCTGGAAACGGTGAGATAAGCCTATTTTTGCAACTTTGGTTAAAATCTTCAATTTTTCATCACAGATGTGCCCAAGATGCACAAAAGCGCTGGAAACGGTGAGATAAGCCTATTTTTGCAACTTTGGTTAAAATCTTCAATTTTTCATCACAGATGTGCCAAAGATGCCCAAAAGCGCTGGAAACGGTG
Source organism: Pleuronectes platessa (assembly GCF_947347685.1). NCBI lineage: Eukaryota > Metazoa > Chordata > Actinopteri > Pleuronectiformes > Pleuronectidae > Pleuronectes > Pleuronectes platessa. The sequence continues at coordinate 339,546 of NW_026519085.1, read as the reverse complement.
AGATAAGCCTATTTTTGCAACTTTGGTTAAAATCTTCATTTTTTCATCACAGATATGCCCAAGGTGCACAAAAGTGCTGGAAACGGTGAGATAAGCCTAATTTTGCAACAATGTTTAAGGTTTGGAGGTTTCATAGACTAAAGTTGAAAATCAGTGGTTTGACTGCCATAATGAAATAGGGTCACTAATCAACGTGTTTTCTCAAAAGGCCTTCAGTCAAATTCCTTGATACTTAAAATGCATACAGTGGATTATAATAATGAAAAAGGATAATTTGAAATCTTGGTTTCAACTCTAAAGGAACTCTTTAAAAAAAAGATTTTAAGTTTTGGAAACCCCAATGAAAAAGTAGCAACTGCACGGTTTCTACTGTCAGATTGGCTCTAAGTGCCAAAAAGTGCTGGAAACGGGGAGATAAGCCTATTTTTGCAACTTTGGTTAAAATCTTCAATTTTTCATCACAGATGTGCCCAAGATGCGCAAAAGCGCTGGAAACGGTGAGATAAGCCTATTTTTGCAACTTTGGTTAAAATCTTCAATTTTTCATCACAGATGTGCCCAAGGTGCGCAAAAGTGCTGGAAACGGTGAGATAAGCCTAATTTTGCAACAATGTTTAAGGTTTGGAGGTTTCATAGACTAAAGTTGAAAATCAGTGGTTTGACTGCCATAATGAAATAGGGTCACTAATCAACGTGTTTTCTCAAAAGGCCTTCACTCAATTTCCTTGATACTTAAAATGCATACAGTGGATCATAATAATGAAAAAGGATAATTTGAAATCTTGGTTTCAACTCTAAAGGAACTCTTTAAAAAAAAGATTTTAAGTTTTGGAAACCCCAATGAAAAAGTAGCAACTGCACGGTTTCTACTGTCAGATTCGCTCTAAGTGCCAAAAAGTGCTGTAAACGGCGAGATAAGCCTATTTTTGCAACAATGGTTAAAATCTTCAATTTTTCATCACAGATGTGCCCAAGATGCACAAAAGCGCTGGAAACGGTGAGATAAGCCTATTTTTGCAACTTTGGTTAAAATCTTCATCTTTTCATCACAGATGTGTCCAAGATGCGCAAAAGCGCTGGAAACGGTGAGATAAGCCTATTTTTGCAACTTTGGTTAAAATCTTAAATTTTTCATCACAGATGTGCCCAAGATGCCCAAAAGCGCTGGAAACGGTGAGATAAGCCTATTTTTGCAACTTTGGTTAAAATCTTAAATTTTTCATCACAGATATGCCCAAGGTGCGCAAAAGTGCTGGAAACGGTGAGATAAGCCTAATTTTGCAACAATGTTTAAGGTTTGGAGGTTTCATAGACTAAAGTTGAAAATCAGTGGTTTGACTGCCATAATGAAATAGGGTCACTAATCAACGTGTTTTCTCAAAAGGCCTTCAGTCAAATTCCTTGATACTTAAAATGCATACAGTGGATTATAATAATGAAAAAGGATAATTTGAAATCTTGGTTTCAACTCTAAAGGAACTCTTTAAAAAAAAGATTTTAAGTTTTGGAAACCCCAATGAAAAAGTAGCAACTGCACGGTTTCTACTGTCAGATTGGCTCTAAGTGCCAAAAAGTGCTGGAAACGGGGAGATAAGCCTATTTTTGCAACAACGGTTAAAATCTTCAATTTTTCATCACAGATGTGTCCAAGATGCACAAAAGCGCTGGAAACGGTGAGATAAGCCTATTTTTGCAACTTTGGTTAAAATCTTCAATTTTTCATCACAGATGTGCCCAAGATGCCCAAAAGCGCTGGAAACGGTGAGATAAGCCTATTTTTGCAACTTTGGTTAAAATCTTAAATTTTTCATCACAGATATGCCCAAGGTGCGCAAAAGTGCTGGAAACGGTGAGATAAGCCTAATTTTGCAACAATGTTTAAAGTTTGGAGGTTTCATAGACTAAAGTTGAAAATCAGTGGTTTGACTGCCATAATGAAATAGGGTCACTAATCAACGTGTTTTCTCAAAAGGCCTTCAGTCAAATTCCTTGATACTTTAAATGCATACAGTGGATTATAATAATGAAAAAGGATAATTTGAAATCTTGGTTTCAACTCTAAAGGAACTCTTTAAAAAAAAGATTTTAAGTTTTGGAAACCCCAATGAAAAAGTAGCAACTGCACGGTTTCTACTGTCAGATTGGCTCTAAGTGCCAAAAAGTGCTGGAAACGGGGAGATAAGCCTATTTTTGCAACAATGGTTAAAATCTTCAATTTTTCATCACAGATGTGTCCAAGATGCACAAAAGCGCTGGAAACGGTGAGATAAGCCTATTTTTGCAACTTTGGTTAAAATCTTCAATTTTTCATCACAGATGTGCCCAAGATGCACAAAAGCGCTGGAAACGGTGAGATAAGCCTATTTTTGCAACTTTGGTTAAAATCTTCAATTTTTCATCACAGATGTGCCCAAGATGCACAAAAGCGCTGGAAACGGTGAGATAAGCCTATTTTTGCAACTTTGGTTAAAATCTTCATTTTTTCATCACAGATGCATAGGTGCATCACAGGTGCGCAAAAGTGCTGGAAACGGTGAGATAAGCCTATTTTTGCAACTTTGGTTAAAATCTTAAATTTTTCATCACAGATGTGCCCAAGGTGCGCAAAAGTGCTGGAAACGGTGAGATAAGCCTAATTTTGCAACAATGTTTAAGGTTTGGAGGTTTCATAGACTAAAGTTGAAAATCAGTGGTTTGACTGCCATAATGAAATAGGGTCACTAATCAACGTGTTTTCTCAAAAGGCCTTCACTCAATTTCCTTGATACTTAAAATGCATACAGTGGATTATAATAATGAAAAAGGATAATTTGAAATCTTGGTTTCAACTCTAAAGGAACTCTTTAAAAAAAAGATTTTAAGTTTTGGAAACCCCAATGAAAAAGTAGCAACTGCACGGTTTCTACTGTCAGATTCGCTCTAAGTGCCAAAAAGTGCTGGAAACGGGGAGATAAGCCTATTTTTGCAACAATGGTTAAAATCTTCAATTTTTCATCACAGATGTGTCCAAGATGCACAAAAGCGCTGGAAACGGTGAGATAAGCCTATTTTTGCAACTTTGGTTAAAATCTTCATTTTTTCATCACAGATATGCCCAAGGTGCGCAAAAGTGCTGGAAACGGTGAGATAAGCCTAATTTTGCCACAATGTTTAAAGTTTGGAGGTTTCATAGACTAAAGTTGAAAATCAGTGGTTTGACTGCCATAATGAAATAGGGTCACTAATCAACGTGTTTTCTCAAAAGGCCTTCACTCAATTTCCTTGATACTTAAAATGCATACAGTGGATCATAATAATGAAAAAGGATAATTTGAAATCTTGGTTTCAACTCTAAAGGAACTCTTTAAAAAAAAGATTTTAAGTTTTGGAAACCCCAATGAAAAAGTAGCAACTGCACGGTTTCTACTGTCAGATTCGCTCTAAGTGCCAAAAAGTGCTGTAAACGGGGAGATAAGCCTATTTTTGCAACAATGGTTAAAATCTTCAATTTTTCATCACAGATGTGCCCAAGATGCACAAAAGCGCTGGAAACGGTGAGATAAGCCTATTTTTGCAACTTTGGTTAAAATCTTCAATTTTTCATCACAGATGTGCCCAAGATGCACAAAAGCGCTGGAAACGGTGAGATAAGCCTATTTTTGCAACTTTGGTTAAAATCTTCAATTTTTCATCACAGATGTGCCAAAGATGCCCAAAAGCGCTGGAAACGGTGAGATAAGCCTATTTTTGCAACTTTGGTTAAAATCTTCATTTTTTCATCACAGATATGCCCAAGGTGCACAAAAGTGCTGGAAACGGTGAGATAAGCCTAATTTTGCAACAATGTTTAAGGTTTGGAGGTTTCATAGACTAAAGTTGAAAATCAGTGGTTTGACTGCCATAATGAAATAGGGTCACTAATCAACGTGTTTTCTCAAAAGGCCTTCAGTCAAATTCCTTGATACTTAAAATGCATACAGTGGATTATAATAATGAAAAAGGATAATTTGAAATCTTGGTTTCAACTCTAAAGGAACTCTTTAAAAAAAAGATTTTAAGTTTTGGAAACCCCAATGAAAAAGTAGCAACTGCACGGTTTCTACTGTCAGATTGGCTCTAAGTGCCAAAAAGTGCTGGAAACGGGGAGATAAGCCTATTTTTGCAACTTTGGTTAAAATCTTCAATTTTTCATCACAGATGTGCCCAAGATGCGCAAAAGCGCTGGAAACGGTGAGATAAGCCTATTTTTGCAACTTTGGTTAAAATCTTCAATTTTTCATCACAGATGTGCCCAAGGTGCGCAAAAGTGCTGGAAACGGTGAGATAAGCCTAATTTTGCAACAATGTTTAAGGTTTGGAGGTTTCATAGACTAAAGTTGAAAATCAGTGGTTTGACTGCCATAATGAAATAGGGTCACTAATCAACGTGTTTTCTCAAAAGGCCTTCACTCAATTTCCTTGATACTTAAAATGCATACAGTGGATCATAATAATGAAAAAGGATAATTTGAAATCTTGGTTTCAACTCTAAAGGAACTCTTTAAAAAAAAGATTTTAAGTTTTGGAAACCCCAATGAAAAAGTAGCAACTGCACGGTTTCTACTGTCAGATTCGCTCTAAGTGCCAAAAAGTGCTGTAAACGGCGAGATAAGCCTATTTTTGCAACAATGGTTAAAATCTTCAATTTTTCATCACAGATGTGCCCAAGATGCACAAAAGCGCTGGAAACGGTGAGATAAGCCTATTTTTGCAACTTTGGTTAAAATCTTCAATTTTTCATCACAGATGTGCCCAAGATGCACAAAAGCGCTGGAAACGGTGAGATAAGCCTATTTTTGCAACTTTGGTTAAAATCTTCAATTTTTCATCACAGATGTGCCCAAGATGCCCAAAAGCGCTGGAAACGGTGAGATAAGCCTATTTTTGCAACTTTGGTTAAAATCTTCATTTTTTCATCACAGATATGCCCAAGGTGCACAAAAGTGCTGGAAACGGTGAGATAAGCCTAATTTTGCAACAATGTTTAAGGTTTGGAGGTTTCATAGACTAAAGTTGAAAATCAGTGGTTTGACTGCCATAATGAAATAGGGTCACTAATCAACGTGTTTTCTCAAAAGGCCTTCAGTCAAATTCCTTGATACTTAAAATGCATACAGTGGATTATAATAATGAAAAAGGATAATTTGAAATCTTGGTTTCAACTCTAAAGGAACTCTTTAAAAAAAAGATTTTAAGTTTTGGAAACCCCAATGAAAAAGTAGCAACTGCACGGTTTCTACTGTCAGATTGGCTCTAAGTGCCAAAAAGTGCTGGAAACGGGGAGATAAGCCTATTTTTGCAACTTTGGTTAAAATCTTCAATTTTTCATCACAGATGTGCCCAAGATGCGCAAAAGCGCTGGAAACGGTGAGATAAGCCTATTTTTGCAACTTTGGTTAAAATCTTCAATTTTTCATCACAGATGTGCCCAAGGTGCGCAAAAGTGCTGGAAACGGTGAGATAAGCCTAATTTTGCAACAATGTTTAAGGTTTGGAGGTTTCATAGACTAAAGTTGAAAATCAGTGGTTTGACTGCCATAATGAAATAGGGTCACTAATCAACGTGTTTTCTCAAAAGGCCTTCAGTCAAATTCCTTGATACTTAAAATGCATACAGTGGATTATAATAATGAAAAAGGATAATTTGAAATCTTGGTTTCAACTCTAAAGGAACTCTTTAAAAAAAAGATTTTAAGTTTTGGAAACCCCAATGAAAAAGTAGCAACTGCACGGTTTCTACTGTCAGATTGGCTCTAAGTGCCAAAAAGTGCTGGAAACGGGGAGATAAGCCTATTTTTGCAACAATGGTTAAAATCTTCAATTTTTCATCACAGATGTGTCCAAGATGCACAAAAGCGCTGGAAACGGTGAGATAAGCCTATTTTTGCAACTTTGGTTAAAATCTTCAATTTTTCATCACAGATGTGCCCAAGATGCACAAAAACGCTGGAAACGGTGAGATAAGCCTATTTTTGCAACTTTGGTTAAAATCTTCAATTTTTCATCACAGATGTGTCCAAGATGCGCAAAAGCGCTGGAAACGGTGAGATAAGCCTATTTTTGCAACTTTGGTTAAAATCTTAAATTTTTCATCACAGATGTGCCCAAGATGCCCAAAAGCGCTGGAAACGGTGAGATAAGCCTATTTTTGCAACTTTGGTTAAAATCTTCAATTTTTCATCACAGATGTGTCCAAGATGCACAAAAGCGCTGGAAACGGTGAGATAAGCCTATTTTTGCAACTTTGGTTAAAATCTTCAATTTTTCATCACAGATGTGCCCAAGATGCACAAAAACGCTGGAAACGGTGAGATAAGCCTATTTTTGCAACTTTGGTTAAAATCTTCATCTTTTCATCACAGATGTGTCCAAGATGCGCAAAAGCGCTGGAAACGGTGAGATAAGCCTATTTTTGCAACTTTGGTTAAAATCTTAAATTTTTCATCACAGATGTGCCCAAGATGCACAAAAACGCTGGAAACGGTGAGATAAGCCTATTTTTGCAACTTTGGTTAAAATCTTCATCTTTTCATCACAGATGTGTCCAAGATGCGCAAAAGCGCTTGAAACGGTGAGATAAGCCTATTTTTGCAACTTTGGTTAAAATCTTAAATTTTTCATCACAGATGTGCCCAAGATGCCCAAAAGCGCTGGAAACGGTGAGATAAGCCTATTTTTGCAACTTTGGTTAAAATCTTAAATTTTTCATCACAGATATTCCCAAGGTGCGCAAAAGTGCTGGAAACGGTGAGATAAGCCTAATTTTGCAACAATGTTTAAGGTTTGGAGGTTTCATAGACTAAAGTTGAAAATCAGTGGTTTGACTGCCATAATGAAATAGGGTCACTAATCAACGTGTTTTCTCAAAAGGCCTTCAGTCAAATTCCTTGATACTTAAAATGCATACAGTGGATTATAATAATGAAAAAGGATAATTTGAAATCTTGGTTTCAACTCTAAAGGAACTCTTTAAAAAAAAGATTTTAAGTTTTGGAAACCCCAATGAAAAAGTAGCAACTGCACGGTTTCTACTGTCAGATTGGCTCTAAGTGCCAAAAAGTGCTGGAAACGGGGAGATAAGCCTATTTTTGCAACAACGGTTAAAATCTTCAATTTTTCATCACAGATGTGTCCAAGATGCACAAAAGCGCTGGAAACGGTGAGATAAGCCTATTTTTGCAACTTTGGTTAAAATCTTCAATTTTTCATCACAGATGTGCCCAAGATGCCCAAAAGCGCTGGAAACGGTGAGATAAGCCTATTTTTGCAACTTTGGTTAAAATCTTAAATTTTTCATCACAGATATGCCCAAGGTGCGCAAAAGTGCTGGAAACGGTGAGATAAGCCTAATTTTGCAACAATGTTTAAAGTTTGGAGGTTTCATAGACTAAAGTTGAAAATCAGTGGTTTGACTGCCATAATGAAATAGGGTCACTAATCAACGTGTTTTCTCAAAAGGCCTTCAGTCAAATTCCTTGATACTTTAAATGCATACAGTGGATTATAATAATGAAAAAGGATAATTTGAAATCTTGGTTTCAACTCTAAAGGAACTCTTTAAAAAAAAGATTTTAAGTTTTGGAAACCCCAATGAAAAAGTAGCAACTGCACGGTTTCTACTGTCAGATTGGCTCTAAGTGCCAAAAAGTGCTGGAAACGGGGAGATAAGCCTATTTTTGCAACAATGGTTAAAATCTTCAATTTTTCATCACAGATGTGTCCAAGATGCACAAAAGCGCTGGAAACGGTGAGATAAGCCTATTTTTGCAACTTTGGTTAAAATCTTCAATTTTTCATCACAGATGTGCCCAAGATGCACAAAAGCGCTGGAAACGGTGAGATAAGCCTATTTTTGCAACTTTGGTTAAAATCTTCAATTTTTCATCACAGATGTGCCCAAGATGCACAAAAGCGCTGGAAACGGTGAGATAAGCCTATTTTTGCAACTTTGGTTAAAATCTTCATTTTTTCATCACAGATGCATAGGTGCATCACAGGTGCGCAAAAGTGCTGGAAACGGTGAGATAAGCCTATTTTTGCAACTTTGGTTAAAATCTTAAATTTTTCATCACAGATGTGCCCAAGGTGCGCAAAAGTGCTGGAAACGGTGAGATAAGCCTAATTTTGCAACAATGTTTAAGGTTTGGAGGTTTCATAGACTAAAGTTGAAAATCAGTGGTTTGACTGCCATAATGAAATAGGGTCACTAATCAACGTGTTTTCTCAAAAGGCCTTCACTCAATTTCCTTGATACTTAAAATGCATACAGTGGATTATAATAATGAAAAAGGATAATTTGAAATCTTGGTTTCAACTCTAAAGGAACTCTTTAAAAAAAAGATTTTAAGTTTTGGAAACCCCAATGAAAAAGTAGCAACTGCACGGTTTCTACTGTCAGATTCGCTCTAAGTGCCAAAAAGTGCTGGAAACGGGGAGATAAGCCTATTTTTGCAACAATGGTTAAAATCTTCAATTTTTCATCACAGATGTGTCCAAGATGCACAAAAGCGCTGGAAACGGTGAGATAAGCCTATTTTTGCAACTTTGGTTAAAATCTTCAATTTTTCATCACAGATGTGCCCAAGATGCACAAAAGCGCTGGAAACGGTGAGATAAGCCTATTTTTGCAACTTTGGTTAAAATCTTCAATTTTTCATCACAGATGTGCCCAAGATGCACAAAAGCGCTGGAAACGGTGAGATAAGCCTATTTTTGCAACTTTGGTTAAAATCTTCATTTTTTCATCACAGATATGCCCAAGGTGCGCAAAAGTGCTGGAAACGGTGAGATAAGCCTAATTTTGCCACAATGTTTAAAGTTTGGAGGTTTCATAGACTAAAGTTGAAAATCAGTGGTTTGACTGCCATAATGAAATAGGGTCACTAATCAACGTGTTTTCTCAAAAGGCCTTCACTCAATTTCCTTGATACTTAAAATGCATACAGTGGATCATAATAATGAAAAAGGATAATTTGAAATCTTGGTTTCAACTCTAAAGGAACTCTTTAAAAAAAAGATTTTAAGTTTTGGAAACCCCAATGAAAAAGTAGCAACTGCACGGTTTCTACTGTCAGATTCGCTCTAAGTGCCAAAAAGTGCTGTAAACGGGGAGATAAGCCTATTTTTGCAACAATGGTTAAAATCTTCAATTTTTCATCACAGATGTGCCCAAGATGCACAAAAGCGCTGGAAACGGTGAGATAAGCCTATTTTTGCAACTTTGGTTAAAATCTTCAATTTTTCATCACAGATGTGCCCAAGATGCACAAAAGCGCTGGAAACGGTGAGATAAGCCTATTTTTGCAACTTTGGTTAAAATCTTCAATTTTTCATCACAGATGTGCCAAAGATGCCCAAAAGCGCTGGAAACGGTGAGATAAGCCTATTTTTGCAACTTTGGTTAAAATCTTCATTTTTTCATCACAGATATGCCCAAGGTGCACAAAAGTGCTGGAAACGGTGAGATAAGCCTAATTTTGCAACAATGTTTAAGGTTTGGAGGTTTCATAGACTAAAGTTGAAAATCAGTGGTTTGACTGCCATAATGAAATAGGGTCACTAATCAACGTGTTTTCTCAAAAGGCCTTCAGTCAAATTCCTTGATACTTAAAATGCATACAGTGGATTATAATAATGAAAAAGGATAATTTGAAATCTTGGTTTCAACTCTAAAGGAACTCTTTAAAAAAAAGATTTTAAGTTTTGGAAACCCCAATGAAAAAGTAGCAACTGCACGGTTTCTACTGTCAGATTGGCTCTAAGTGCCAAAAAGTGCTGGAAACGGGGAGATAAGCCTATTTTTGCAACTTTGGTTAAAATCTTCAATTTTTCATCACAGATGTGCCCAAGATGCGCAAAAGCGCTGGAAACGGTGAGATAAGCCTATTTTTGCAACTTTGGTTAAAATCTTCAATTTTTCATCACAGATGTGCCCAAGGTGCGCAAAAGTGCTGGAAACGGTGAGATAAGCCTAATTTTGCAACAATGTTTAAGGTTTGGAGGTTTCATAGACTAAAGTTGAAAATCAGTGGTTTGACTGCCATAATGAAATAGGGTCACTAATCAACGTGTTTTCTCAAAAGGCCTTCACTCAATTTCCTTGATACTTAAAATGCATACAGTGGATCATAATAATGAAAAAGGATAATTTGAAATCTTGGTTTCAACTCTAAAGGAACTCTTTAAAAAAAAGATTTTAAGTTTTGGAAACCCCAATGAAAAAGTAGCAACTGCACGGTTTCTACTGTCAGATTCGCTCTAAGTGCCAAAAAGTGCTGTAAACGGCGAGATAAGCCTATTTTTGCAACAATGGTTAAAATCTTCAATTTTTCATCACAGATGTGCCCAAGATGCACAAAAGCGCTGGAAACGGTGAGATAAGCCTATTTTTGCAACTTTGGTTAAAATCTTCAATTTTTCATCACAGATGTGCCCAAGATGCACAAAAGCGCTGGAAACGGTGAGATAAGCCTATTTTTGCAACTTTGGTTAAAATCTTCAATTTTTCATCACAGATGTGCCCAAGATGCCCAAAAGCGCTGGAAACGGTGAGATAAGCCTATTTTTGCAACTTTGGTTAAAATCTTCATTTTTTCATCACAGATATGCCCAAGGTGCACAAAAGTGCTGGAAACGGTGAGATAAGCCTAATTTTGCAACAATGTTTAAGGTTTGGAGGTTTCATAGACTAAAGTTGAAAATCAGTGGTTTGACTGCCATAATGAAATAGGGTCACTAATCAACGTGTTTTCTCAAAAGGCCTTCAGTCAAATTCCTTGATACTTAAAATGCATACAGTGGATTATAATAATGAAAAAGGATAATTTGAAATCTTGGTTTCAACTCTAAAGGAACTCTTTAAAAAAAAGATTTTAAGTTTTGGAAACCCCAATGAAAAAGTAGCAACTGCACGGTTTCTACTGTCAGATTGGCTCTAAGTGCCAAAAAGTGCTGGAAACGGGGAGATAAGCCTATTTTTGCAACTTTGGTTAAAATCTTCAATTTTTCATCACAGATGTGCCCAAGATGCGCAAAAGCGCTGGAAACGGTGAGATAAGCCTATTTTTGCAACTTTGGTTAAAATCTTCAATTTTTCATCACAGATGTGCCCAAGGTGCGCAAAAGTGCTGGAAACGGTGAGATAAGCCTAATTTTGCAACAATGTTTAAGGTTTGGAGGTTTCATAGACTAAAGTTGAAAATCAGTGGTTTGACTGCCATAATGAAATAGGGTCACTAATCAACGTGTTTTCTCAAAAGGCCTTCACTCAATTTCCTTGATACTTAAAATGCATACAGTGGATCATAATAATGAAAAAGGATAATTTGAAATCTTGGTTTCAACTCTAAAGGAACTCTTTAAAAAAAAGATTTTAAGTTTTGGAAACCCCAATGAAAAAGTAGCAACTGCACGGTTTCTACTGTCAGATTCGCTCTAAGTGCCAAAAAGTGCTGTAAACGGCGAGATAAGCCTATTTTTGCAACAATGGTTAAAATCTTCAATTTTTCATCACAGATGTGCCCAAGATGCACAAAAGCGCTGGAAACGGTGAGATAAGCCTATTTTTGCAACTTTGGTTAAAATCTTCAATTTTTCATCACAGATGTGCCCAAGATGCACAAAAGCGCTGGAAACGGTGAGATAAGCCTATTTTTGCAACTTTGGTTAAAATCTTCAATTTTTCATCACAGATGTGCCCAAGATGCCCAAAAGCGCTGGAAACGGTGAGATAAGCCTATTTTTGCAACTTTGGTTAAAATCTTCATTTTTTCATCACAGATATGCCCAAGGTGCACAAAAGTGCTGGAAACGGTGAGATAAGCCTAATTTTGCAACAATGTTTAAGGTTTGGAGGTTTCATAGACTAAAGTTGAAAATCAGTGGTTTGACTGCCATAATGAAATAGGGTCACTAATCAACGTGTTTTCTCAAAAGGCCTTCAGTCAAATTCCTTGATACTTAAAATGCATACAGTGGATTATAATAATGAAAAAGGATAATTTGAAATCTTGGTTTCAACTCTAAAGGAACTCTTTAAAAAAAAGATTTTAAGTTTTGGAAACCCCAATGAAAAAGTAGCAACTGCACGGTTTCTACTGTCAGATTGGCTCTAAGTGCCAAAAAGTGCTGGAAACGGGGAGATAAGCCTATTTTTGCAACTTTGGTTAAAATCTTCAATTTTTCATCACAGATGTGCCCAAGATGCGCAAAAGCGCTGGAAACGGTGAGATAAGCCTATTTTTGCAACTTTGGTTAAAATCTTCAATTTTTCATCACAGATGTGCCCAAGGTGCGCAAAAGTGCTGGAAACGGTGAGATAAGCCTAATTTTGCAACAATGTTTAAGGTTTGGAGGTTTCATAGACTAAAGTTGAAAATCAGTGGTTTGACTGCCATAATGAAATAGGGTCACTAATCAACGTGTTTTCTCAAAAGGCCTTCAGTCAAATTCCTTGATACTTAAAATGCATACAGTGGATTATAATAATGAAAAAGGATAATTTGAAATCTTGGTTTCAACTCTAAAGGAACTCTTTAAAAAAAAGATTTTAAGTTTTGGAAACCCCAATGAAAAAGTAGCAACTGCACGGTTTCTACTGTCAGATTGGCTCTAAGTGCCAAAAAGTGCTGGAAACGGGGAGATAAGCCTATTTTTGCAACAATGGTTAAAATCTTCAATTTTTCATCACAGATGTGTCCAAGATGCACAAAAGCGCTGGAAACGGTGAGATAAGCCTATTTTTGCAACTTTGGTTGAAATCTTCAATTTTTCATCACAGATGTGCCCAAGATGCACAAAAGCGCTGGAAACGGTGAGATAAGCCTATTTTTGCAACTTTGGTTGAAATCTTCAATTTTTCATCACAGATGTGCCCAAGATGCACAAAAGCGCTGGAAACGGTGAGATAAGCCTATTTTTGCAACTTTGGTTAAAATCTTCATTTTTTCATCACAGATATGCCCAAGATGCACAAAAGCGCTGGAAACGGTGAGATAAGCCTATTTTTGCAACTTTGGTTGAAATCTTCAATTTTTCATCACAGATGTGCCCAAGATGCGCAAAAGCGCTGGAAACGGTGAGATAAGCCTATTTTTGCAACTTTGGTTAAAATCTTAAATTTTTCATCACAGATGTGCCCAAGATGCCCAAAAGCGCTGGAAACGGTGAGATAAGCCTATTTTTGCAACTTTGGTTAAAATCTTCAATTTTTCATCACAGATGTGCCCAAGATGCACAAAAGCGCTGGAAACGGTGAGATAAGCCTATTTTTGCAACTTTGGTTAAAATCTTAAATTTTTCATCACAGATATGCCCAAGGTGCACAAAAGTGCTGGAAACGGTGAGATAAGCCTAATTTTGCAACAATGTTTAAGGTTTGGAGGTTTCATAGACTAAAGTTGAAAATCAGTGGTTTGACTGCCATAATGAAATAGGGTCACTAATCAACGTGTTTTCTCAAAAGGCCTTCAGTCAAATTCCTTGATACTTAAAATGCATACAGTGGATTATAATAATGAAAAAGGATAATTTGAAATCTTGGTTTCAACTCTAAAGGAACTCTTTAAAAAAAAGATTTTAAGTTTTGGAAACCCCAATGAAAAAGTAGCAACTGCACGGATTCTACTGTCAGATTGGCTCTAAGTGCCAAAAAGTGCTGGAAACGGGGAGATAAGCCTATTTTTGCAACAATGGTTAAAATCTTCAATTTTTCATCACAGATGTGTCCAAGATGCACAAAAGCGCTGGAAACGGTGAGATAAGCCTATTTTTGCAACTTTGGTTAAAATCTTCAATTTTTCATCACAGATGTGCCCAAGATGCACAAAAACGCTGGAAACGGTGAGATAAGCCTATTTTTGCAACTTTGGTTAAAATCTTCAATTTTTCATCACAGATGTGTCCAAGATGCGCAAAAGCGCTGGAAACGGTGAGATAAGCCTATTTTTGCAACTTTGGTTAAAATCTTCATCTTTTCATCACAGATGTGTCCAAGATGCGCAAAAGCGCTGGAAACGGTGAGATAAGCCTATTTTTGCAACTTTGGTTAAAATCTTCATCTTTTCATCACAGATGTGTCCAAGATGCGCAAAAGCGCTTGAAACGGTGAGATAAGCCTAATTTTGCAACAATGTTTAAGGTTTGGAGGTTTCATAGACTAAAGTTGAAAATCAGTGGTTTGACTGCCATAATGAAATAGGGTCACTAATCAACGTGTTTTCTCAAAAGGCCTTCACTCAATTTCCTTGATACTTAAAATGCATACAGTGGATCATAATAATGAAAAAGGATAATTTGAAATCTTGGTTTCAACTCTAAAGGAACTCTTTAAAAAAAAGATTTTAAGTTTTGGAAACCCCAATGAAAAAGTAGCAACTGCACGGTTTCTACTGTCAGATTCGCTCTAAGTGCCAAAAAGTGCTGTAAACGGGGAGATAAGCCTATTTTTGCAACAATGGTTAAAATCTTCAATTTTTCATCACAGATGTGCCCAAGATGCACAAAAGCGCTGGAAACGGTGAGATAAGCCTATTTTTGCAACTTTGGTTAAAATCTTCAATTTTTCATCACAGATGTGCCCAAGATGCACAAAAGCGCTGGAAACGGTGAGATAAGCCTATTTTTGCAACTTTGGTTAAAATCTTCAATTTTTCATCACAGATGTGCCCAAGGTGCACAAAAGTGCTGGAAACGGTGAGATAAGCCTAATTTTGCAACAATGTTTAAGGTTTGGAGGTTTCATAGACTAAAGTTGAAAATCAGTGGTTTGACTGCCATAATGAAATAGGGTCACTAATCAACGTGTTTTCTCAAAAGGCCTTCAGTCAAATTCCTTGATACTTAAAATGCATACAGTGGATTATAATAATGAAAAAGGATAATTTGAAATCTTGGTTTCAACTCTAAAGGAACTCTTTAAAAAAAAGATTTTAAGTTTTGGAAACCCCAATGAAAAAGTAGCAACTGCACGGTTTCTACTGTCAGATTGGCTCTAAGTGCCAAAAAGTGCTGGAAACGGGGAGATAAGCCTATTTTTGCAACAATGGTTAAAATCTTCAATTTTTCATCACAGATGTGTCCAAGATGCACAAAAGCGCTGGAAACGGTGAGATAAGCCTATTTTTGCAACTTTGGTTGAAATCTTCAATTTTTCATCACAGATGTGCGCAAGATGCACAAAAGCGCTGGAAACGGTGAGATAAGCCTATTTTTGCAACTTTGGTTAAAATCTTCAATTTTTCATCACAGATGTGTCCAAGATGCGCAAAAGCGCTGGAAACGGTGAGATAAGCCTATTTTTGCAACTTTGGTTAAAATCTTAAATTTTTCATCACAGATGTGCCCAAGATGCCCAAAAGCGCTGGAAACGGTGAGATAAGCCTATTTTTGCAACTTTGGTTAAAATCTTCAATTTTTCATCACAGATGTGCCCAAGATGCACAAAAGCGCTGGAAACGGTGAGATAAGCCTATTTTTGCAACTTTGGTTAAAATCTTCAATTTTTCATCGCAGATGTGCCCAAGATGCGCAAAAGCGCTGGAAACGGTGAGATAAGCCTATTTTTGCAACTTTGGTTAAAATCTTAAATTTTTCATCACAGATGTGCCCAAGGTGCGCAAAAGTGCTGGAAACGGTGAGATAAGCCTAATTTTGCAACAATGTTTAAGGTTTGGAGGTTTCATAGACTAAAGTTGAAAATCAGTGGTTTGACTGCCATAATGAAATAGGGTCACTAATCAACGTGTTTTCTCAAAAGGCCTTCACTCAATTTCCTTGATACTTAAAATGCATACAGTGGATCATAATAATGAAAAAGGATAATTTGAAATCTTGGTTTCAACTCTAAAGGAACTCTTTAAAAAAAAGATTTTAAGTTTTGGAAACCCCAATGAAAAAGTAGCAACTGCACGGTTTCTACTGTCAGATTCGCTCTAAGTGCCAAAAAGTGCTGTAAACGGGGAGATAAGCCTATTTTTGCAACAATGGTTAAAATCTTCAATTTTTCATCACAGATGTGCCCAAGATGCACAAAAGCGCTGGAAACGGTGAGATAAGCCTATTTTTGCAACTTTGGTTAAAATCTTAAATTTTTCATCACAGATGTGCCCAAGATGCCCAAAAGCGCTGGAAACGGTGAGATAAGCCTATTTTTGCAACTTTGGTTAAAATCTTCAATTTTTCATCACAGATGTGCCCAAGATGCACAAAAGCGCTGGAAACGGTGAGATAAGCCTATTTTTGCAACTTTGGTTAAAATCTTAAATTTTTCATCACAGATGTGCCCAAGGTGCGCAAAAGTGCTGGAAACGGTGAGATAAGCCTAATTTTGCAACAATGTTTAAGGTTTGGAGGTTTCATAGACTAAAGTTGAAAATCAGTGGTTTGACTGCCATAATGAAATAGGGTCACTAATCAACGTGTTTTCTCAAAAGGCCTTCACTCAATTTCCTTGATACTTAAAATGCATACAGTGGATTATAATAATGAAAAAGGATAATTTGAAATCTTGGTTTCAACTCTAAAGGAACTCTTTAAAAAAAAGATTTTAAGTTTTGGAAACCCCAATGAAAAAGTAGCAACTGCACGGTTTCTACTGTCAGATTCGCTCTAAGTGCCAAAAAGTGCTGGAAACGGGGAGATAAGCCTATTTTTGCAACAATGGTTAAAATCTTCAATTTTTCATCACAGATGTGTCCAAGATGCACAAAAGCGCTGGAAACGGTGAGATAAGCCTATTTTTGCAACTTTGGTTAAAATCTTCAATTTTTCATCACAGATGTGCCCAAGATGCACAAAAGCGCTGGAAACGGTGAGATAAGCCTATTTTTGCAACTTTGGTTAAAATCTTCAATTTTTCATCACAGATGTGCCCAAGATGCCCAAAAGCGCTGGAAACGGTGAGATAAGCCTATTTTTGCAACTTTGGTTAAAATCTTCAATTTTTCATCACAGATGTGCCCAAGATGCCCAAAAGCGCTGGAAACGGTGAGATAAGCCTATTTTTGCAACTTTGGTTAAAATCTTCATTTTTTCATCACAGATATGCCCAAGGTGCACAAAAGTGCTGGAAACGGTGAGATAAGCCTAATTTTGCAACAATGTTTAAGGTTTGGAGGTTTCATAGACTAAAGTTGAAAATCAGTGGTTTGACTGCCATAATGAAATAGGGTCACTAATCAACGTGTTTTCTCAAAAGGCCTTCAGTCAAATTCCTTGATACTTAAAATGCATACAGTGGATTATAATAATGAAAAAGGATAATTTGAAATCTTGGTTTCAACTCTAAAGGAACTCTTTAAAAAAAAGATTTTAAGTTTTGGAAACCCCAATGAAAAAGTAGCAACTGCACGGTTTCTACTGTCAGATTGGCTCTAAGTGCCAAAAAGTGCTGAAAACGGGGAGATAAGCCTATTTTTGCAACAATGGTTAAAATCTTCAATTTTTCATCACAGATGTGTCCAAGATGCACAAAAGCGCTGGAAACGGTGAGATAAGCCTATTTTTGCAACTTTGGTTGAAATCTTCAATTTTTCATCACAGATGTGCCCAAGATGCACAAAAGCGCTGGAAACGGTGAGATAAGCCTATTTTTGCAACTTTGGTTAAAATCTTCAATTTTTCATCACAGATGTGTCCAAGATGCGCAAAAGCGCTGGAAACGGTGAGATAAGCCTATTTTTGCAACTTTGGTTAAAATCTTAAATTTTTCATCACAGATGTGCCCAAGATGCCCAAAAGCGCTGGAAACGGTGAGATAAGCCTATTTTTGCAACTTTGGTTAAAATCTTCAATTTTTCATCACAGATGTGTCCAAGATGCACAAAAGCGCTGGAAACGGTGAGATAAGCCTATTTTTGCAACTTTGGTTAAAATCTTCAATTTTTCATCACAGATGTGCCCAAGATGCACAAAAGCGCTGGAAACGGTGAGATAAGCCTATTTTTGCAACTTTGGTTAAAATCTTCAATTTTTCATCACAGATGTGCCCAAGATGCCCAAAAGCGCTGGAAACGGTGAGATAAGCCTATTTTTGCAACTTTGGTTAAAATCTTCAATTTTTCATCACAGATGTGCCCAAGATGCCCAAAAGCGCTGGAAACGGTGAGATAAGCCTATTTTTGCAACTTTGGTTAAAATCTTCATTTTTTCATCACAGATATGCCCAAGGTGCACAAAAGTGCTGGAAACGGTGAGATAAGCCTAATTTTGCAACAATGTTTAAGGTTTGGAGGTTTCATAGACTAAAGTTGAAAATCAGTGGTTTGACTGCCATAATGAAATAGGGTCACTAATCAACGTGTTTTCTCAAAAGGCCTTCAGTCAAATTCCTTGATACTTAAAATGCATACAGTGGATTATAATAATGAAAAAGGATAATTTGAAATCTTGGTTTCAACTCTAAAGGAACTCTTTAAAAAAAAGATTTTAAGTTTTGGAAACCCCAATGAAAAAGTAGCAACTGCACGGTTTCTACTGTCAGATTGGCTCTAAGTGCCAAAAAGTGCTGGAAACGGGGAGATAAGCCTATTTTTGCAACAATGGTTAAAATCTTCAATTTTTCATCACAGATGTGTCCAAGATGCACAAAAGCGCTGGAAACGGTGAGATAAGCCTATTTTTGCAACTTTGGTTGAAATCTTCAATTTTTCATCACAGATGTGCCCAAGATGCACAAAAGCGCTGGAAACGGTGAGATAAGCCTATTTTTGCAACTTTGGTTAAAATCTTCAATTTTTCATCACAGATGTGCCCAAGATGCGCAAAAGCGCTGGAAACGGTGAGATAAGCCTATTTTTGCAACTTTGGTTAAAATCTTAAATTTTTCATCACAGATGTGCCCAAGATGCCCAAAAGCGCTGGAAACGGTGAGATAAGCCTATTTTTGCAACTTTGGTTAAAATCTTCAATTTTTCATCACAGATGTGCCCAAGATGCACAAAAGCGCTGGAAACGGTGAGATATGCCTATTTTTGCAACTTTGGTTAAAATCTTCAATTTTTCATCACAGATATGCCCAAGGTGCACAAAAGTGCTGGAAACGGTGAGATAAGCCTAATTTTGCAACAATGTTTAAGGTTTGGAGGTTTCATAGACTAAAGTTGAAAATCAGTGGTTTGACTGCCATAATGAAATAGGGTCACTAATCAACGTGTTTTCTCAAAAGGCCTTCAGTCAAATTCCTTGATACTTAAAATGCATACAGTGGATTATAATAATGAAAAAGGATAATTTGAAATCTTGGTTTCAACTCTAAAGGAACTCTTTAAAAAAAAGATTTTAAGTTTTGGAAACCCCAATGAAAAAGTAGCAACTGCACGGATTCTACTGTCAGATTGGCTCTAAGTGCCAAAAAGTGCTGGAAACGGGGAGATAAGCCTATTTTTGCAACAATGGTTAAAATCTTCAATTTTTCATCACAGATGTGTCCAAGATGCACAAAAGCGCTGGAAACGGTGAGATAAGCCTATTTTTGCAACTTTGGTTAAAATCTTCAATTTTTCATCACAGATGTGCCCAAGATGCACAAAAACGCTGGAAACGGTGAGATAAGCCTATTTTTGCAACTTTGGTTAAAATCTTCAATTTTTCATCACAGATGTGTCCAAGATGCGCAAAAGCGCTGGAAACGGTGAGATAAGCCTATTTTTGCAACTTTGGTTAAAATCTTAAATTTTTCATCACAGATGTGCCCAAGATGCCCAAAAGCGCTGGAAACGGTGAGATAAGCCTATTTTTGCAACTTTGGTTAAAATCTTCAATTTTTCATCACAGATGTGTCCAAGATGCACAAAAGCGCTGGAAACGGTGAGATAAGCCTATTTTTGCAACTTTGGTTAAAATCTTCAATTTTTCATCACAGATGTGCCCAAGATGCACAAAAACGCTGGAAACGGTGAGATAAGCCTATTTTTGCAACTTTGGTTAAAATCTTCATCTTTTCATCACAGATGTGTCCAAGATGCGCAAAAGCGCTGGAAACGGTGAGATAAGCCTATTTTTGCAACTTTGGTTAAAATCTTAAATTTTTCATCACAGATGTGCCCAAGATGCTCAAAAACGCTGGAAACGGTGAGATAAGCCTATTTTTGCAACTTTGGTTAAAATCTTCATCTTTTCATCACAGATGTGTCCAAGATGCGCAAAAGCGCTTGAAACGGTGAGATAAGCCTATTTTTGCAACTTTGGTTAAAATCTTAAATTTTTCATCACAGATGTGCCCAAGATGCCCAAAAGCGCTGGAAACGGTGAGATAAGCCTATTTTTGCAACTTTGGTTAAAATCTTAAATTTTTCATCACAGATATGCCCAAGGTGTGCAAAAGTGCTGGAAACGGTGAGATAAGCCTAATTTTGCAACAATGTTTAAGGTTTGGAGGTTTCATAGACTAAAGTTGAAAATCAGTGGTTTGACTGCCATAATGAAATAGGGTCACTAATCAACGTGTTTTCTCAAAAGGCCTTCAGTCAAATTCCTTGATACTTAAAATGCATACAGTGGATTATAATAATGAAAAAGGATAATTTGAAATCTTGGTTTCAACTCTAAAGGAACTCTTTAAAAAAAAGATTTTAAGTTTTGGAAACCCCAATGAAAAAGTAGCAACTGCACGGTTTCTACTGTCAGATTGGCTCTAAGTGCCAAAAAGTGCTGGAAACGGGGAGATAAGCCTATTTTTGCAACAACGGTTAAAATCTTCAATTTTTCATCACAGATGTGTCCAAGATGCACAAAAGCGCTGGAAACGGTGAGATAAGCCTATTTTTGCAACTTTGGTTAAAATCTTCAATTTTTCATCACAGATGTGCCCAAGATGCCCAAAAGCGCTGGAAACGGTGAGATAAGCCTATTTTTGCAACTTTGGTTAAAATCTTAAATTTTTCATCACAGATATGCCCAAGGTGCGCAAAAGTGCTGGAAACGGTGAGATAAGCCTAATTTTGCAACAATGTTTAAAGTTTGGAGGTTTCATAGACTAAAGTTGAAAATCAGTGGTTTGACTGCCATAATGAAATAGGGTCACTAATCAACGTGTTTTCTCAAAAGGCCTTCAGTCAAATTCCTTGATACTTTAAATGCATACAGTGGATTATAATAATGAAAAAGGATAATTTGAAATCTTGGTTTCAACTCTAAAGGAACTCTTTAAAAAAAAGATTTTAAGTTTTGGAAACCCCAATGAAAAAGTAGCAACTGCACGGTTTCTACTGTCAGATTGGCTCTAAGTGCCAAAAAGTGCTGGAAACGGGGAGATAAGCCTATTTTTGCAACAATGGTTAAAATCTTCAATTTTTCATCACAGATGTGTCCAAGATGCACAAAAGCGCTGGAAACGGTGAGATAAGCCTATTTTTGCAACTTTGGTTAAAATCTTCAATTTTTCATCACAGATGTGCCCAAGATGCAGAAAAGCGCTGGAAACGGTGAGATAAGCCTATTTTTGCAACTTTGGTTAAAATCTTCAATTTTTCATCACAGATGTGCCCAAGATGCACAAAAGCGCTGGAAACGGTGAGATAAGCCTATTTTTGCAACTTTGGTTAAAATCTTCATTTTTTCATCACAGATGCATAGGTGCATCACAGGTGCGCAAAAGTGCTGGAAACGGTGAGATAAGCCTATTTTTGCAACTTTGGTTAAAATCTTAAATTTTTCATCACAGATGTGCCCAAGGTGCGCAAAAGTGCTGGAAACGGTGAGATAAGCCTAATTTTGCAACAATGTTTAAGGTTTGGAGGTTTCATAGACTAAAGTTGAAAATCAGTGGTTTGACTGCCATAATGAAATAGGGTCACTAATCAACGTGTTTTCTCAAAAGGCCTTCACTCAATTTCCTTGATACTTAAAATGCATACAGTGGATTATAATAATGAAAAAGGATAATTTGAAATCTTGGTTTCAACTCTAAAGGAACTCTTTAAAAAAAAGATTTTAAGTTTTGGAAACCCCAATGAAAAAGTAGCAACTGCACGGTTTCTACTGTCAGATTCGCTCTAAGTGCCAAAAAGTGCTGGAAACGGGGAGATAAGCCTATTTTTGCAACAATGGTTAAAATCTTCAATTTTTCATCACAGATGTGTCCAAGATGCACAAAAGCGCTGGAAACGGTGAGATAAGCCTATTTTTGCAACTTTGGTTAAAATCTTCAATTTTTCATCACAGATGTGCCCAAGATGCACAAAAGCGCTGGAAACGGTGAGATAAGCCTATTTTTGCAACTTTGGTTAAAATCTTCAATTTTTCATCACAGATGTGCCCAAGATGCACAAAAGCGCTGGAAACGGTGAGATAAGCCTATTTTTGCAACTTTGGTTAAAATCTTCAATTTTTCATCACAGATGTGCCCAAGATGCACAAAAGCGCTGGAAACGGTGAGATAAGCCTATTTTTGCAACTTTGGTTAAAATCTTCATTTTTTCATCACAGATATGCCCAAGGTGCGCAAAAGTGCTGGAAACGGTGAGATAAGCCTAATTTTGCCACAATGTTTAAAGTTTGGAGGTTTCATAGACTAAAGTTGAAAATCAGTGGTTTGACTGCCATAATGAAATAGGGTCACTAATCAACGTGTTTTCTCAAAAGGCCTTCACTCAATTTCCTTGATACTTAAAATGCATACAGTGGATCATAATAATGAAAAAGGATAATTTGAAATCTTGGTTTCAACTCTAAAGGAACTCTTTAAAAAAAAGATTTTAAGTTTTGGAAACCCCAATGAAAAAGTAGCAACTGCACGGTTTCTACTGTCAGATTCGCTCTAAGTGCCAAAAAGTGCTGTAAACGGGGAGATAAGCCTATTTTTGCAACAATGGTTAAAATCTTCAATTTTTCATCACAGATGTGCCCAAGATGCACAAAAGCGCTGGAAACGGTGAGATAAGCCTATTTTTGCAACTTTGGTTAAAATCTTCAATTTTTCAT
The DNA here is from genome assembly GCF_947347685.1 of Pleuronectes platessa. Classification (NCBI taxonomy): domain Eukaryota; kingdom Metazoa; phylum Chordata; class Actinopteri; order Pleuronectiformes; family Pleuronectidae; genus Pleuronectes; species Pleuronectes platessa. The sequence goes on along the minus strand of NW_026519085.1, from coordinate 316,611 downwards.
CACAGATGTGCCCAAGATGCACAAAAGCGCTGGAAACGGTGAGATAAGCCTATTTTTGCAACTTTGGTTAAAATCTTCAATTTTTCATCACAGATGTGCCCAAGATGCCCAAAAGCGCTGGAAACGGTGAGATAAGCCTATTTTTGCAACTTTGGTTAAAATCTTCATTTTTTCATCACAGATATGCCCAAGGTGCACAAAAGTGCTGGAAACGGTGAGATAAGCCTAATTTTGCAACAATGTTTAAGGTTTGGAGGTTTCATAGACTAAAGTTGAAAATCAGTGGTTTGACTGCCATAATGAAATAGGGTCACTAATCAACGTGTTTTCTCAAAAGGCCTTCAGTCAAATTCCTTGATACTTAAAATGCATACAGTGGATTATAATAATGAAAAAGGATAATTTGAAATCTTGGTTTCAACTCTAAAGGAACTCTTTAAAAAAAAGATTTTAAGTTTTGGAAACCCCAATGAAAAAGTAGCAACTGCACGGTTTCTACTGTCAGATTGGCTCTAAGTGCCAAAAAGTGCTGGAAACGGGGAGATAAGCCTATTTTTGCAACTTTGGTTAAAATCTTCAATTTTTCATCACAGATGTGCCCAAGATGCGCAAAAGCGCTGGAAACGGTGAGATAAGCCTATTTTTGCAACTTTGGTTAAAATCTTCAATTTTTCATCACAGATGTGCCCAAGGTGCGCAAAAGTGCTGGAAACGGTGAGATAAGCCTAATTTTGCAACAATGTTTAAGGTTTGGAGGTTTCATAGACTAAAGTTGAAAATCAGTGGTTTGACTGCCATAATGAAATAGGGTCACTAATCAACGTGTTTTCTCAAAAGGCCTTCACTCAATTTCCTTGATACTTAAAATGCATACAGTGGATCATAATAATGAAAAAGGATAATTTGAAATCTTGGTTTCAACTCTAAAGGAACTCTTTAAAAAAAAGATTTTAAGTTTTGGAAACCCCAATGAAAAAGTAGCAACTGCACGGTTTCTACTGTCAGATTCGCTCTAAGTGCCAAAAAGTGCTGTAAACGGCGAGATAAGCCTATTTTTGCAACAATGGTTAAAATCTTCAATTTTTCATCACAGATGTGCCCAAGATGCACAAAAGCGCTGGAAACGGTGAGATAAGCCTATTTTTGCAACTTTGGTTAAAATCTTCAATTTTTCATCACAGATGTGCCCAAGATGCACAAAAGCGCTGGAAACGGTGAGATAAGCCTATTTTTGCAACTTTGGTTAAAATCTTCAATTTTTCATCACAGATGTGCCCAAGATGCCCAAAAGCGCTGGAAACGGTGAGATAAGCCTATTTTTGCAACTTTGGTTAAAATCTTCATTTTTTCATCACAGATATGCCCAAGGTGCACAAAAGTGCTGGAAACGGTGAGATAAGCCTAATTTTGCAACAATGTTTAAGGTTTGGAGGTTTCATAGACTAAAGTTGAAAATCAGTGGTTTGACTGCCATAATGAAATAGGGTCACTAATCAACGTGTTTTCTCAAAAGGCCTTCAGTCAAATTCCTTGATACTTAAAATGCATACAGTGGATTATAATAATGAAAAAGGATAATTTGAAATCTTGGTTTCAACTCTAAAGGAACTCTTTAAAAAAAAGATTTTAAGTTTTGGAAACCCCAATGAAAAAGTAGCAACTGCACGGTTTCTACTGTCAGATTGGCTCTAAGTGCCAAAAAGTGCTGGAAACGGGGAGATAAGCCTATTTTTGCAACAATGGTTAAAATCTTCAATTTTTCATCACAGATGTGCCCAAGATGCGCAAAAGCGCTGGAAACGGTGAGATAAGCCTATTTTTGCAACTTTGGTTAAAATCTTCAATTTTTCATCACAGATGTGCCCAAGGTGCGCAAAAGTGCTGGAAACGGTGAGATAAGCCTAATTTTGCAACAATGTTTAAGGTTTGGAGGTTTCATAGACTAAAGTTGAAAATCAGTGGTTTGACTGCCATAATGAAATAGGGTCACTAATCAACGTGTTTTCTCAAAAGGCCTTCACTCAATTTCCTTGATACTTAAAATGCATACAGTGGATCATAATAATGAAAAAGGATAATTTGAAATCTTGGTTTCAACTCTAAAGGAACTCTTTAAAAAAAAGATTTTAAGTTTTGGAAACCCCAATGAAAAAGTAGCAACTGCACGGTTTCTACTGTCAGATTCGCTCTAAGTGCCAAAAAGTGCTGTAAACGGGGAGATAAGCCTATTTTTGCAACAATGGTTAAAATCTTCAATTTTTCATCACAGATGTGCCCAAGATGCACAAAAGCGCTGGAAACGGTGAGATAAGCCTATTTTTGCAACTTTGGTTAAAATCTTCAATTTTTCATCACAGATGTGCCCAAGATGCACAAAAGCGCTGGAAACGGTGAGATAAGCCTATTTTTGCAACTTTGGTTAAAATCTTCAATTTTTCATCACAGATGTGCCCAAGATGCCCAAAAGCGCTGGAAACGGTGAGATAAGCCTATTTTTGCAACTTTGGTTAAAATCTTCATTTTTTCATCACAGATATGCCCAAGGTGCACAAAAGTGCTGGAAACGGTGAGATAAGCCTAATTTTGCAACAATGTTTAAGGTTTGGAGGTTTCATAGACTAAAGTTGAAAATCAGTGGTTTGACTGCCATAATGAAATAGGGTCACTAATCAACGTGTTTTCTCAAAAGGCCTTCAGTCAAATTCCTTGATACTTAAAATGCATACAGTGGATTATAATAATGAAAAAGGATAATTTGAAATCTTGGTTTCAACTCTAAAGGAACTCTTTAAAAAAAAGATTTTAAGTTTTGGAAACCCCAATGAAAAAGTAGCAACTGCACGGTTTCTACTGTCAGATTGGCTCTAAGTGCCAAAAAGTGCTGGAAACGGGGAGATAAGCCTATTTTTGCAACAATGGTTAAAATCTTCAATTTTTCATCACAGATGTGTCCAAGATGCACAAAAGCGCTGGAAACGGTGAGATAAGCCTATTTTTGCAACTTTGGTTAAAATCTTCAATTTTTCATCACAGATATGCCCAAGATGCCCAAAAGCGCTGGAAACGGTGAGATAAGCCTATTTTTGCAACTTTGGTTAAAATCTTCATTTTTTCATCACAGATATGCCCAAGGTGCACAAAAGTGCTGGAAACGGTGAGATAAGCCTAATTTTGCAACAATGTTTAAGGTTTGGAGGTTTCATAGACTAAAGTTGAAAATCAGTGGTTTGACTACATAATGAAATAGGGTCACTAATCAACGTGTTTTCTCAAAAGGCCTTCAGTCAAATTCCTTGATACTTAAAATGCATACAGTGGATTATAATAATGAAAAAGGATAATTTGAAATCTTGGTTTCAACTCTAAAGGAACTCTTTAAAAAAAAGATTTTAAGTTTTGGAAACCCCAATGAAAAAGTAGCAACTGCACGGTTTCTACTGTCAGATTGGCTCTAAGTGCCAAAAAGTGCTGGAAACGGGGAGATAAGCCTATTTTTGCAACAATGGTTAAAATCTTCAATTTTTCATCACAGATGTGTCCAAGATGCACAAAAGCGCTGGAAACGGTGAGATAAGCCTATTTTTGTAACTTTGGTTAAAATCTTCATTTTTTCATCACAGATATGCCCAAGGTGCTCAAAAGTGCTGGAAACGGTGAGATAAGCCTAATTTTGCAACTTTGGTTAAAATCTTCAATTTTTCATCACAGATATGCCCAAGATGCCCAAAAGCGCTGGAAACGGTGAGATAAGCCTATTTTTGCAACTTTGGTTAAAATCTTCATTTTTTCATCACAGATATGCCCAAGATGCACAAAAGTGCTGGAAACGGTGAGATAAGCCTAATTTTGCAACAATGTTTAAGGTTTGGAGGTTTCATAGACTAAAGTTGAAAATCAGTGGTTTGACTGCCATAATGAAATAGGGTCACTAATCAACGTGTTTTCTCAAAAGGCCTTCAGTCAAATTCCTTGATACTTAAAATGCATACAGTGGATTATAATAATGAAAAAGGATAATTTGAAATCTTGGTTTCAACTCTAAAGGAACTCTTTAAAAAAAAGATTTTAAGTTTTGGAAACCCCAATGAAAAAGTAGCAACTGCACGGTTTCTACTGTCAGATTGGCTCTAAGTGCCAAAAAGTGCTGGAAACGGGGAGATAAGCCTATTTTTGCAACAATGGTTAAAATCTTCAATTTTTCATCACAGATGTGCCCAAGATGCACAAAAGCGCTGGAAACGGTGAGATAAGCCTATTTTTGCAACTTTGGTTGAAATCTTCAATTTTTCATCACAGATGTGCCCAAGATGCACAAAAGCGCTGGAAACGGTGAGATAAGCCTATTTTTGCAACTTTGGTTAAAATCTTCAATTTTTCATCACAGATGTGCCCAAGATGCGCAAAAGCGCTGGAAACGGTGAGATAAGCCTATTTTTGCAACTTTGGTTAAAATCTTCATTTTTTCATCACAGATATGCCCAAGGTGCTCAAAAGTGCTGGAAACGGTGAGATAAGCCTAATTTTGCAACTTTGGTTAAAATCTTCAATTTTTCATCACAGATATGCCCAAGATGCCCAAAAGCGCTGGAAACGGTGAGATAAGCCTATTTTTGCAACTTTGGTTAAAATCTTCATTTTTTCATCACAGATATGCCCAAGGTGCACAAAAGTGCTGGAAACGGTGAGATAAGCCTAATTTTGCAACAATGTTTAAGGTTTGGAGGTTTCATAGACTAAAGTTGAAAATCAGTGGTTTGACTGCCATAATGAAATAGGGTCACTAATCAACGTGTTTTCTCAAAAGGCCTTCAGTCAAATTCCTTGATACTTAAAATGCATACAGTGGATTATAATAATGAAAAAGGATAATTTGAAATCTTGGTTTCAACTCTAAAGGAACTCTTTAAAAAAAAGATTTTAAGTTTTGGAAACCCCAATGAAAAAGTAGCAACTGCACGGTTTCTACTGTCAGATTCGCTCTAAGTGCCAAAAAGTGCTGTAAACGGGGAGATAAGCCTATTTTTGCAACAATGGTTAAAATCTTCAATTTTTCATCACAGATGTGCCCAAGATGCACAAAAGCGCTGGAAACGGTGAGATAAGCCTATTTTTGCAACTTTGGTTAAAATCTTCAATTTTTCATCACAGATGTGCCCAAGATGCACAAAAGCGCTGGAAACGGTGAGATAAGCCTATTTTTGCAACTTTGGTTAAAATCTTCAATTTTTCATCACAGATGTGCCCAAGATGCCCAAAAGCGCTGGAAACGGTGAGATAAGCCTATTTTTGCAACTTTGGTTAAAATCTTCATTTTTTCATCACAGATATGCCCAAGGTGCACAAAAGTGCTGGAAACGGTGAGATAAGCCTAATTTTGCAACAATGTTTAAGGTTTGGAGGTTTCATAGACTAAAGTTGAAAATCAGTGGTTTGACTGCCATAATGAAATAGGGTCACTAATCAACGTGTTTTCTCAAAAGGCCTTCAGTCAAATTCCTTGATACTTAAAATGCATACAGTGGATTATAATAATGAAAAAGGATAATTTGAAATCTTGGTTTCAACTCTAAAGGAACTCTTTAAAAAAAAGATTTTAAGTTTTGGAAACCCCAATGAAAAAGTAGCAACTGCACGGTTTCTACTGTCAGATTGGCTCTAAGTGCCAAAAAGTGCTGGAAACGGGGAGATAAGCCTATTTTTGCAACAATGGTTAAAATCTTCAATTTTTCATCACAGATGTGTCCAAGATGCACAAAAGCGCTGGAAACGGTGAGATAAGCCTATTTTTGCAACTTTGGTTAAAATCTTCAATTTTTCATCACAGATGTGCCCAAGATGCCCAAAAGCGCTGGAAACGGTGAGATAAGCCTATTTTTGCAACTTTGGTTAAAATCTTCATTTTTTCATCACAGATATGCCCAAGGTGCACAAAAGTGCTGGAAACGGTGAGATAAGCCTAATTTTGCAACAATGTTTAAGGTTTGGAGGTTTCATAGACTAAAGTTGAAAATCAGTGGTTTGACTGCCATAATGAAATAGGGTCACTAATCAACGTGTTTTCTCAAAAGGCCTTCAGTCAAATTCCTTGATACTTAAAATGCATACAGTGGATTATAATAATGAAAAAGGATAATTTGAAATCTTGGTTTCAACTCTAAAGGAACTCTTTAAAAAAAAGATTTTAAGTTTTGGAAACCCCAATGAAAAAGTAGCAACTGCACGGTTTCTACTGTCAGATTGGCTCTAAGTGCCAAAAAGTGCTGGAAACGGGGAGATAAGCCTATTTTTGCAACAATGGTTAAAATCTTCAATTTTTCATCACAGATGTGTCCAAGATGCACAAAAGCGCTGGAAACGGTGAGATAAGCCTATTTTTGCAACTTTGGTTAAAATCTTCAATTTTTCATCACAGATGTGCCCAAGATGCCCAAAAGCGCTGGAAACGGTGAGATAAGCCTATTTTTGCAACTTTGGTTAAAATCTTCATTTTTTCATCACAGATATGCCCAAGGTGCACAAAAGTGCTGGAAACGGTGAGATAAGCCTAATTTTGCAACAATGTTTAAGGTTTGGAGGTTTCATAGACTAAAGTTGAAAATCAGTGGTTTGACTGCCATAATGAAATAGGGTCACTAATCAACGTGTTTTCTCAAAAGGCCTTCAGTCAAATTCCTTGATACTTAAAATGCATACAGTGGATTATAATAATGAAAAAGGATAATTTGAAATCTTGGTTTCAACTCTAAAGGAACTCTTTAAAAAAAAGATTTTAAGTTTTGGAAACCCCAATGAAAAAGTAGCAACTGCACGGTTTCTACTGTCAGATTGGCTCTAAGTGCCAAAAAGTGCTGGAAACGGGGAGATAAGCCTATTTTTGCAACAATGGTTAAAATCTTCAATTTTTCATCACAGATGTGTCCAAGATGCACAAAAGCGCTGGAAACGGTGAGATAAGCCTATTTTTGCAACTTTGGTTAAAATCTTCATTTTTTCATCACAGATATGCCCAAGGTGCTCAAAAGTGCTGGAAACGGTGAGATAAGCCTAATTTTGCAACTTTGGTTAAAATCTTCAATTTTTCATCACAGATATGCCCAAGATGCCCAAAAGCGCTGGAAACGGTGAGATAAGCCTATTTTTGCAACTTTGGTTAAAATCTTCATTTTTTCATCACAGATATGCCCAAGGTGCACAAAAGTGCTGGAAACGGTGAGATAAGCCTAATTTTGCAACAATGTTTAAGGTTTGGAGGTTTCATAGACTAAAGTTGAAAATCAGTGGTTTGACTGCCATAATGAAATAGGGTCACTAATCAACGTGTTTTCTCAAAAGGCCTTCAGTCAAATTCCTTGATACTTAAAATGCATACAGTGGATTATAATAATGAAAAAGGATAATTTGAAATCTTGGTTTCAACTCTAAAGGAACTCTTTAAAAAAAAGATTTTAAGTTTTGGAAACCCCAATGAAAAAGTAGCAACTGCACGGTTTCTACTGTCAGATTGGCTCTAAGTGCCAAAAAGTGCTGGAAACGGGGAGATAAGCCTATTTTTGCAACAATGGTTAAAATCTTCAATTTTTCATCACAGATGTGTCCAAGATGCACAAAAGCGCTGGAAACGGTGAGATAAGCCTATTTTTGCAACTTTGGTTAAAATCTTCATTTTTTCATCACAGATATGCCCAAGGTGCTCAAAAGTGCTGGAAACGGTGAGATAAGCCTAATTTTGCAACTTTGGTTAAAATCTTCAATTTTTCATCACAGATATGCCCAAGATGCCCAAAAGCGCTGGAAACGGTGAGATAAGCCTATTTTTGCAACTTTGGTTAAAATCTTCATTTTTTCATCACAGATATGCCCAAGGTGCACAAAAGTGCTGGAAACGGTGAGATAAGCCTAATTTTGCAACAATGTTTAAGGTTTGGAGGTTTCATAGACTAAAGTTGAAAATCAGTGGTTTGACTGCCATAATGAAATAGGGTCACTAATCAACGTGTTTTCTCAAAAGGCCTTCAGTCAAATTCCTTGATACTTAAAATGCATACAGTGGATTATAATAATGAAAAAGGATAATTTGAAATCTTGGTTTCAACTCTAAAGGAACTCTTTAAAAAAAAGATTTTAAGTTTTGGAAACCCCAATGAAAAAGTAGCAACTGCACGGTTTCTACTGTCAGATTGGCTCTAAGTGCCAAAAAGTGCTGGAAACGGGGAGATAAGCCTATTTTTGCAACAATGGTTAAAATCTTCAATTTTTCATCACAGATGTGTCCAAGATGCACAAAAGCGCTGGAAACGGTGAGATAAGCCTATTTTTGCAACTTTGGTTGAAATCTTCAATTTTTCATCACAGATGTGCCCAAGATGCACAAAAGCGCTGGAAACGGTGAGATAAGCCTATTTTTGCAACTTTGGTTGAAATCTTCAATTTTTCATCACAGATGTGCCCAAGATGCACAAAAGCGCTGGAAACGGTGAGATAAGCCTATTTTTGCAACTTTGGTTAAAATCTTCATTTTTTCATCACAGATATGCCCAAGATGCACAAAAGCGCTGGAAACGGTGAGATAAGCCTATTTTTGCAACTTTGGTTAAAATCTTCAATTTTTCATCACAGATGTGCCCAAGATGCGCAAAAGCGCTGGAAACGGTGAGATAAACCTATTTTTGCAACTTTGGTTAAAATCTTCATTTTTTCATCACAGATATGCCCAAGGTGCTCAAAAGTGCTGGAAACGGTGAGATAAGCCTAATTTTGCAACTTTGGTTAAAATCTTCAATTTTTCATCACAGATATGCCCAAGATGCCCAAAAGCGCTGGAAACGGTGAGATAAGCCTATTTTTGCAACTTTGGTTAAAATCTTCATTTTTTCATCACAGATATGCCCAAGGTGCACAAAAGTGCTGGAAACGGTGAGATAAGCCTAATTTTGCAACAATGTTTAAGGTTTGGAGGTTTCATAGACTAAAGTTGAAAATCAGTGGTTTGACTGCCATAATGAAATAGGGTCACTAATCAACGTGTTTTCTCAAAAGGCCTTCAGTCAAATTCCTTGATACTTAAAATGCATACAGTGGATTATAATAATGAAAAAGGATAATTTGAAATCTTGGTTTCAACTCTAAAGGAACTCTTTAAAAAAAAGATTTTAAGTTTTGGAAACCCCAATGAAAAAGTAGCAACTGCACGGTTTCTACTGTCAGATTCGCTCTAAGTGCCAAAAAGTGCTGGAAACGGGGAGATAAGCCTATTTTTGCAACAATGGTTAAAATCTTCAATTTTTCATCACAGATGTGCCCAAGATGCACAAAAGCGCTGGAAACGGTGAGATAAGCCTATTTTTGCAACTTTGGTTAAAATCTTCAATTTTTCATCACAGATGTGCCCAAGATGCACAAAAGCGCTGGAAACGGTGAGATAAGCCTATTTTTGCAACTTTGGTTAAAATCTTCAATTTTTCATCACAGATGTGCCCAAGATGCACAAAAGCGCTGGAAACGGTGAGATAAGCCTATTTTTGCAACTTTGGTTAAAATCTTCATTTTTTCATCACAGATATGCCCAAGATGCACAAAAGCGCTGGAAACGGTGAGATAAGCCTATTTTTGCAACTTTGGTTGAAATCTTCAATTTTTCATCACAGATGTGCCCAAGATGCACAAAAGCGCTGGAAACGGTGAGATAAGCCTATTTTTGCAACTTTGGTTAAAATCTTCAATTTTTCATCACAGATGTGCCCAAGATGCGCAAAAGCGCTGGAAACGGTGAGATAAACCTATTTTTGCAACTTTGGTTAAAATCTTCATTTTTTCATCACAGATATGCCCAAGGTGCTCAAAAGTGCTGGAAACGGTGAGATAAGCCTAATTTTGCAACTTTGGTTAAAATCTTCAATTTTTCATCACAGATATGCCCAAGATGCCCAAAAGCGCTGGAAACGGTGAGATAAGCCTATTTTTGCAACTTTGGTTAAAATCTTCGTTTTTTCATCACAGATATGCCCAAGGTGCACAAAAGTGCTGGAAACGGTGAGATAAGCCTAATTTTGCAACAATGTTTAAGGTTTGGAGGTTTCATAGACTAAAGTTGAAAATCAGTGGTTTGACTGCCATAATGAAATAGGGTCACTAATCAACGTGTTTTCTCAAAAGGCCTTCAGTCAAATTCCTTGATACTTAAAATGCATACAGTGGATTATAATAATGAAAAAGGATAATTTGAAATCTTGGTTTCAACTCTAAAGGAACTCTTTAAAAAAAAGATTTTAAGTTTTGGAAACCCCAATGAAAAAGTAGCAACTGCACGGTTTCTACTGTCAGATTGGCTCTAAGTGCCAAAAAGTGCTGGAAACGGGGAGATAAGCCTATTTTTGCAACTTTGGTTAAAATCTTCATTTTTTCATCACAGATATGCCCAAGGTGCACAAAAGTGCTGGAAACGGTGAGATAAGCCTATTTTTGCAACTTTGGTTAAAATCTTCAATTTTTCATCACAGATGTGCCCAAGATGCCCAAAAGCGCTGGAAACGGTGAGATAAGCCTATTTTTGCAACTTTGGTTAAAATCTTCATTTTTTCATCACAGATATGCCCAAGGTGCACAAAAGTGCTGGAAACGGTGAGATAAGCCTAATTTTGCAACAATGTTTAAGGTTTGGAGGTTTCATAGACTAAAGTTGAAAATCAGTGGTTTGACTGCCATAATGAAATAGGGTCACTAATCAACGTGTTTTCTCAAAAGGCCTTCAGTCAAATTCCTTGATACTTAAAATGCATACAGTGGATTATAATAATGAAAAAGGATAATTTGAAATCTTGGTTTCAACTCTAAAGGAACTCTTTAAAAAAAAGATTTTAAGTTTTGGAAACCCCAATGAAAAAGTAGCAACTGCACGGTTTCTACTGTCAGATTGGCTCTAAGTGCCAAAAAGTGCTGGAAACGGGGAGATAAGCCTATTTTTGCAACAATGGTTAAAATCTTCAATTTTTCATCACAGATGTGTCCAAGATGCACAAAAGCGCTGGAAACGGTGAGATAAGCCTATTTTTGCAACTTTGGTTGAAATCTTCAATTTTTCATCACAGATGTGCCCAAGATGCACAAAAGCGCTGGAAACGGTGAGATAAGCCTATTTTTGCAACTTTGGTTAAAATCTTCAATTTTTCATCACAGATGTGCCCAAGATGCGCAAAAGCGCTGGAAACGGTGAGATAAGCCTATTTTTGCAACTTTGGTTAAAATCTTCATTTTTTCATCACAGATATGCCCAAGGTGCCCAAAAGTGCTGGAAACGGTGAGATAAGCCTAATTTTGCAACTTTGGTTAAAATCTTCAATTTTTCATCACAGATATGCCCAAGATGCCCAAAAGCGCTGGAAACGGTGAGATAAGCCTATTTTTGCAACTTTGGTGAAAATCTTCATTTTTTCATCACAGATATGCCCAAGGTGCACAAAAGTGCTGGAAACGGTGAGATAAGCCTAATTTTGCAACAATGTTTAAGGTTTGGAGGTTTCATAGACTAAAGTTGAAAATCAGTGGTTTGACTGCCATAATGAAATAGGGTCACTAATCAACGTGTTTTCTCAAAAGGCCTTCAGTCAAATTCCTTGATACTTAAAATGCATACAGTGGATTATAATAATGAAAAAGGATAATTTGAAATCTTGGTTTCAACTCTAAAGGAACTCTTTAAAAAAAAGATTTTAAGTTTTGGAAACCCCAATGAAAAAGTAGCAACTGCACGGTTTCTACTGTCAGATTGGCTCTAAGTGCCAAAAAGTGCTGGAAACGGGGAGATAAGCCTATTTTTGCAACAATGGTTAAAATCTTCAATTTTTCATCACAGATGTGTCCAAGATGCACAAAAGCGCTGGAAACGGTGAGATAAGCCTATTTTTGCAACTTTGGTTAAAATCTTCAATTTTTCATCACAGATGTGCCCAAGATGCCCAAAAGCGCTGGAAACGGTGAGATAAGCCTATTTTTGCAACTTTGGTTAAAATCTTCATTTTTTCATCACAGATATGCCCAAGGTGCACAAAAGTGCTGGAAACGGTGAGATAAGCCTAATTTTGCAACAATGTTTAAGGTTTGGAGGTTTCATAGACTAAAGTTGAAAATCAGTGGTTTGACTGCCATAATGAAATAGGGTCACTAATCAACGTGTTTTCTCAAAAGGCCTTCAGTCAAATTCCTTGATACTTAAAATGCATACAGTGGATTATAATAATGAAAAAGGATAATTTGAAATCTTGGTTTCAACTCTAAAGGAACTCTTTAAAAAAAAGATTTTAAGTTTTGGAAACCCCAATGAAAAAGTAGCAACTGCACGGTTTCTACTGTCAGATTGGCTCTAAGTGCCAAAAAGTGCTGGAAACGGGGAGATAAGCCTATTTTTGCAACAATGGTTAAAATCTTCAATTTTTCATCACAGATGTGTCCAAGATGCACAAAAGCGCTGGAAACGGTGAGATAAGCCTATTTTTGCAACTTTGGTTAAAATCTTCATTTTTTCATCACAGATATGCCCAAGGTGCTCAAAAGTGCTGGAAACGGTGAGATAAGCCTAATTTTGCAACTTTGGTTAAAATCTTCAATTTTTCATCACAGATATGCCCAAGATGCCCAAAAGCGCTGGAAACGGTGAGATAAGCCTATTTTTGCAACTTTGGTTAAAATCTTCATTTTTTCATCACAGATATGCCCAAGGTGCACAAAAGTGCTGGAAACGGTGAGATAAGCCTAATTTTGCAACAATGTTTAAGGTTTGGAGGTTTCATAGACTAAAGTTGAAAATCAGTGGTTTGACTGCCATAATGAAATAGGGTCACTAATCAACGTGTTTTCTCAAAAGGCCTTCAGTCAAATTCCTTGATACTTAAAATGCATACAGTGGATTATAATAATGAAAAAGGATAATTTGAAATCTTGGTTTCAACTCTAAAGGAACTCTTTAAAAAAAAGATTTTAAGTTTTGGAAACCCCAATGAAAAAGTAGCAACTGCACGGTTTCTACTGTCAGATTGGCTCTAAGTGCCAAAAAGTGCTGGAAACGGGGAGATAAGCCTATTTTTGCAACAATGGTTAAAATCTTCAATTTTTCATCACAGATGTGTCCAAGATGCACAAAAGCGCTGGAAACGGTGAGATAAGCCTATTTTTGCAACTTTGGTTGAAATCTTCAATTTTTCATCACAGATGTGCCCAAGATGCACAAAAGCGCTGGAAACGGTGAGATAAGCCTATTTTTGCAACTTTGGTTGAAATCTTCAATTTTTCATCACAGATGTGCCCAAGATGCACAAAAGCGCTGGAAACGGTGAGATAAGCCTATTTTTGCAACTTTGGTTAAAATCTTCATTTTTTCATCACAGATATGCCCAAGATGCACAAAAGCGCTGGAAACGGTGAGATAAGCCTATTTTTGCAACTTTGGTTAAAATCTTCAATTTTTCATCACAGATGTGCCCAAGATGCGCAAAAGCGCTGGAAACGGTGAGATAAACCTATTTTTGCAACTTTGGTTAAAATCTTCATTTTTTCATCACAGATATGCCCAAGGTGCTCAAAAGTGCTGGAAACGGTGAGATAAGCCTAATTTTGCAACTTTGGTTAAAATCTTCAATTTTTCATCACAGATATGCCCAAGATGCCCAAAAGCGCTGGAAACGGTGAGATAAGCCTATTTTTGCAACTTTGGTTAAAATCTTCATTTTTTCATCACAGATATGCCCAAGGTGCACAAAAGTGCTGGAAACGGTGAGATAAGCCTAATTTTGCAACAATGTTTAAGGTTTGGAGGTTTCATAGACTAAAGTTGAAAATCAGTGGTTTGACTGCCATAATGAAATAGGGTCACTAATCAACGTGTTTTCTCAAAAGGCCTTCAGTCAAATTCCTTGATACTTAAAATGCATACAGTGGATTATAATAATGAAAAAGGATAATTTGAAATCTTGGTTTCAACTCTAAAGGAACTCTTTAAAAAAAAGATTTTAAGTTTTGGAAACCCCAATGAAAAAGTAGCAACTGCACGGTTTCTACTGTCAGATTCGCTCTAAGTGCCAAAAAGTGCTGGAAACGGGGAGATAAGCCTATTTTTGCAACAATGGTTAAAATCTTCAATTTTTCATCACAGATGTGCCCAAGATGCACAAAAGCGCTGGAAACGGTGAGATAAGCCTATTTTTGCAACTTTGGTTAAAATCTTCAATTTTTCATCACAGATGTGCCCAAGATGCACAAAAGCGCTGGAAACGGTGAGATAAGCCTATTTTTGCAACTTTGGTTAAAATCTTCAATTTTTCATCACAGATGTGCCCAAGATGCACAAAAGCGCTGGAAACGGTGAGATAAGCCTATTTTTGCAACTTTGGTTAAAATCTTCATTTTTTCATCACAGATATGCCCAAGATGCACAAAAGCGCTGGAAACGGTGAGATAAGCCTATTTTTGCAACTTTGGTTGAAATCTTCAATTTTTCATCACAGATGTGCCCAAGATGCACAAAAGCGCTGGAAACGGTGAGATAAGCCTATTTTTGCAACTTTGGTTAAAATCTTCAATTTTTCATCACAGATGTGCCCAAGATGCGCAAAAGCGCTGGAAACGGTGAGATAAACCTATTTTTGCAACTTTGGTTAAAATCTTCATTTTTTCATCACAGATATGCCCAAGGTGCTCAAAAGTGCTGGAAACGGTGAGATAAGCCTAATTTTGCAACTTTGGTTAAAATCTTCAATTTTTCATCACAGATATGCCCAAGATGCCCAAAAGCGCTGGAAACGGTGAGATAAGCCTATTTTTGCAACTTTGGTTAAAATCTTCGTTTTTTCATCACAGATATGCCCAAGGTGCACAAAAGTGCTGGAAACGGTGAGATAAGCCTAATTTTGCAACAATGTTTAAGGTTTGGAGGTTTCATAGACTAAAGTTGAAAATCAGTGGTTTGACTGCCATAATGAAATAGGGTCACTAATCAACGTGTTTTCTCAAAAGGCCTTCAGTCAAATTCCTTGATACTTAAAATGCATACAGTGGATTATAATAATGAAAAAGGATAATTTGAAATCTTGGTTTCAACTCTAAAGGAACTCTTTAAAAAAAAGATTTTAAGTTTTGGAAACCCCAATGAAAAAGTAGCAACTGCACGGTTTCTACTGTCAGATTGGCTCTAAGTGCCAAAAAGTGCTGGAAACGGGGAGATAAGCCTATTTTTGCAACTTTGGTTAAAATCTTCATTTTTTCATCACAGATATGCCCAAGGTGCACAAAAGTGCTGGAAACGGTGAGATAAGCCTATTTTTGCAACTTTGGTTAAAATCTTCAATTTTTCATCACAGATGTGCCCAAGATGCCCAAAAGCGCTGGAAACGGTGAGATAAGCCTATTTTTGCAACTTTGGTTAAAATCTTCATTTTTTCATCACAGATATGCCCAAGGTGCACAAAAGTGCTGGAAACGGTGAGATAAGCCTAATTTTGCAACAATGTTTAAGGTTTGGAGGTTTCATAGACTAAAGTTGAAAATCAGTGGTTTGACTGCCATAATGAAATAGGGTCACTAATCAACGTGTTTTCTCAAAAGGCCTTCAGTCAAATTCCTTGATACTTAAAATGCATACAGTGGATTATAATAATGAAAAAGGATAATTTGAAATCTTGGTTTCAACTCTAAAGGAACTCTTTAAAAAAAAGATTTTAAGTTTTGGAAACCCCAATGAAAAAGTAGCAACTGCACGGTTTCTACTGTCAGATTGGCTCTAAGTGCCAAAAAGTGCTGGAAACGGGGAGATAAGCCTATTTTTGCAACAATGGTTAAAATCTTCAATTTTTCATCACAGATGTGTCCAAGATGCACAAAAGCGCTGGAAACGGTGAGATAAGCCTATTTTTGCAACTTTGGTTGAAATCTTCAATTTTTCATCACAGATGTGCCCAAGATGCACAAAAGCGCTGGAAACGGTGAGATAAGCCTATTTTTGCAACTTTGGTTAAAATCTTCAATTTTTCATCACAGATGTGCCCAAGATGCGCAAAAGCGCTGGAAACGGTGAGATAAGCCTATTTTTGCAACTTTGGTTAAAATCTTCATTTTTTCATCACAGATATGCCCAAGGTGCTCAAAAGTGCTGGAAACGGTGAGATAAGCCTAATTTTGCAACTTTGGTTAAAATCTTCAATTTTTCATCACAGATATGCCCAAGATGCCCAAAAGCGCTGGAAACGGTGAGATAAGCCTATTTTTGCAACTTTGGTTAAAATCTTCATTTTTTCATCACAGATATGCCCAAGGTGCACAAAAGTGCTGGAAACGGTGAGATAAGCCTAATTTTGCAACAATGTTTAAGGTTTGGAGGTTTCATAGACTAAAGTTGAAAATCAGTGGTTTGACTGCCATAATGAAATAGGGTCACTAATCAACGTGTTTTCTCAAAAGGCCTTCAGTCAAATTCCTTGATACTTAAAATGCATACAGTGGATTATAATAATGAAAAAGGATAATTTGAAATCTTGGTTTCAACTCTAAAGGAACTCTTTAAAAAAAAGATTTTAAGTTTTGGAAACCCCAATGAAAAAGTAGCAACTGCACGGTTTCTACTGTCAGATT
>NW_026519084.1:0-9629 GCF_947347685.1 Pleuronectes platessa | reverse complement strand
CTGCACTTTTTCTCAGATTTGAACGAACTCGATCGGCGAGGAATCCGACCGCCACCGATCATAATCTGCATTTCTTCTGTGGTAGCATCATCACGAACGGTTATTTAAAGACAGGAAACATGCGTCAGATTCAAGTGAACTGGACTTTACTGAGGTCTTCTCTTATCCCAGTTTCCCAGCAGCCAAACCAGTGGTTGAACAGAGCAGAGCCAGCGTGTTTCTCTAGTCGTTCAACGAGGGTTTTATTCATGTTCCTGAACCTGAGACACATGTTGAAACAACGTGTTTCTCCTCCAGCGCTTTCAGAGAAAAATCCAAAGTTTTCATCACTGATAAAACCACAGCTCCCAGTTCACAGCCCAACACGTTCTGCTGTTCCCATGACAGCCACCCACATCCTCTTCTAACTTCATCTGTAGAACTTTCTCACTTCGTCTCCACGGTTTGAAGTCACCGATCGACTTGTTTCCTTGGTGTTAACTTATTCATATTTAATTTTTCCTCAACTTAGAAATTTTAAAGAAGGAGATTTGTGGCCATGATGATACTGCCCCCACTGGTCATGTGCTATATTGCATCTCCCTTAATAATTGTGTGTGGAGTTAAGCAAATATATCAGAAGACTAACAAGCCTCTTCAAATGATATTATTATACTTTTATACTGATATCAATTTCTTTTTTAAAAGACGCTACAATCAAACAATATAAATATTACATAAACAAATCTAAAACTCAAATGAGTCACTTTTCCTAATCTCACTACCGGCGGATGAGACCAAAGTACAAATAGGTTTATTTAAAATTACAAGATGTTTATCTTCATCCAGTAAATTAAATATATGTTTATTCATTTATTTATGCTCAAATTTATAGTTTGGCTTTTATTACTAAAAGTGTAAATAAAGAAATCAGGGAGACAAATTGTGCCTCCGATCAGAAAGAGTAGCACATGAAGAAGAACATCTTCACGTGTTAAATAATAAACGTGTTATCAGTGTCGTTGTAGCCGAGTCGGACCGAGGTACTAATGAACTGTTCCTGCTGCAGTTATATTTCATATCCACTCTGTTTATTACCTGTTCATTCTTAAATCTCAACCAAAACAAATGCAGTAGTTGAGTAAATTGACTTTAGTGCTTAACAGCTCCACATCTCAACAAGAAGAGTGAATTTAATGGAACAGGTTGAAGAAGGAGTCAAAAATAAGGAGTCATTTAATGTTGAGATATTTTAAAACGATTGGATGTAATTTTAAATAATTGAACTTGCTTTATTATTTATTGAAGTATTGAACTACACTGCTGGCTCCTCCGAGGGCCCATTAGTGGCTCCTGCTGCTTCTGGAAGATGCTGTCACATGTCTTCACTGAGGTTTTTCAAATGTAGCACAAAGTTCAGATAATGGCAGAGAAATGAAATAATTATCTCGGTTTGCGATTTGTTGATATTTTCTTTCATTTTAAGGATTTTTCGGCTTCAGTTTTTTTTATTTTCCCTCAGCCTCGTTGTGTCTGAACCAGATTTAACTTACAAGTAGAATCTGATGGATTTCATCTCCTTGTGAGATTCTGTCCTGAAACAATCTGTAACTGGATGAGAACAAAGAGAGGCTCAGGAGACGAGTCGAGGCTCAGGGGACGAGTCGAGGCTCAGGGGACGAGTCGAGGCTCAGGGGACGAGTCGAGGCTCAGGGGACGGGTCGAGGCCCAGGAGACGGGTCGAGGCCCAGGGGACGAGTTGGCGCTCAGGAGACGAGGCTCAGGAGACGAGGCTCAGGGGACGAGGCTCAGGAGACGAGGCTCAGGGGACGAGTCGAGGCTCAGGGGACGAGTCGAGGCTCAGGAGACGAGTCGAGGCTCAGGGGACGAGTCAAGGCTCAGGGGACGGGTCGAGGCTCAGGGGACGGGTCGAGGCCCAGGGGACGGGTCGAGGCTCAGGGGGCGGGTCGAGGCCCAGGAGACGGGTCGAGGCCCAGGGGACGAGTCGGCGCTCAGGAGACGAGGCTCAGGAGACGAGGCTCAGGGGACGAGTCGAGGCTCAGGGGACGAGTCGAGGCTCAGGGGACGAGTCGAGGCTCAGGAGACGAGTCGGCGCTCAGGAGACGAGGCTCAGGAGACGAGGCTCAGGGGACGAGTCGAGGCTCAGGGGATGAGTCGAGGCCCAGGGGACGAGTCAAGGCCAAGGAGACGAGTCGAGGCTCAGGAGACGAGTCGAGGCTCAGGCGACGAGTCGAGGCCAAGGAGACGAGTCCCGACGAGTCGAAGCTCAGGAGACGAGTCGAGGCTCAGGAGACGAGGCTCAGGAGACGAGTCGAGGCCCAGGAGACGAGTCGAGGCCCAGGAGACGAGTCGAGGCTCAGGAGACGAGTCGAGGCTCAGGGGACGGGTGGAGGCTCAGGGGACGAGTCGAGGCTCAGGAGACGAGTCGAGGCTCAGGAGACGAGTCGAGGCCCAGGGGATGAGTCGAGGCCCAGGAGACGAGTCGAGGCCCAGGGGACGAGTCGAGGCTCAGGAGACGAGTCGGCGCTCAGGAGACGAGGCTCAGGAGTCGAGGCCCAGGAGACGAGTCGAGGCCCAGGGGACGAGTCGAGGCCCAGGAGACGAGTCGAGGCCCAGGAGACGACTCGAGGCTCAGGAGACGAGTCGAGGCCCAGGAGACGAGTCGAGGCCCAGGGGACGAGTCGAGGCTCAGGAGACGAGTCGAGGCTCAGGGGACGAGTCGAAGCTCAGGGGACGAGTCGAGGCTCAGGGGACGGGTCGAGGCTCAGGGGACGAGTCGAGGCTCAGGAGACGAGTCGAGGCTCAGGGGACGAGTCGAGGCTCAGGAGACGAGTCGGCGCTCAGGAGACGAGGCTCAGGAGACGAGTCGAGGCTCAGGAGACGAGACGAGGCTCAGGAGACGAGTCGAGGCTCAGGGGACGAGTCGAGGCTCAGGAGACGAGTCGGCGCTCAGGAGACGAGGCTCAGGAGACGAGTCGAGGCTCAGGGGACGAGTCGAGGCCCAGGAGACGAGTCGAGGCTCATGAGACTCAGTGGAGGAAGACAACATGACACATGGCCGTCGCCTCCGGGCCGGTTCAGATGCTGCCTCCGGCCGTAACGAGGACAGAATCTAGAGCAGCAGTAAAGTAGGCTGCTCTAGTGAATCCCTCCAGATGGTTCATGGTCCTGATGTCCAATCAGATTCTAGTTCCCAGCCCTCCTCACACATCCAGGAAAACCTCCTGCAGTAGAAACACAAGTTAGTAAGTGCACAGTCACTTCGAGCTTCCTGTCGAGGACAGAGCTGCTGTGGTCGTCTCCCAGTCTCCCAGTTTCCCAGTCTCCAGTTTCCCACCAGTACTTTCCAACGAGCTCCAGTTTGAAGAGGACCTGGCGTGAAGCGACACGTTGCTTAGCAACAGCCACAAGGCGATGTCGCTGCCAGTGAAAAGTGAAACGGACGAATCGCTCGATGTTTGAGGTTCGGCTGCAAACACCAGTCGATCCGGAGGGAACTGGTTCTGGGGTTTGTTGGTTCGGATAAATGTGGGAACCAGTTTGTTCAGATTTGTTTCTGCTGGGATTCTGTTGAAAACGTTCTTTTCTTTTTTTCCGACTGAAAACAAACTGAATGTTTTTTTATTTCTCTTTATGTTGAATTTGCAGAAACAAGGTTTTTATTCTTTGTCTTTACAAAAGTGCTGAATCATTTAATCACTTAGCAAAGAACTGATGACTCAGCAGATCAAACCCTGACAAACAAATGCAATTAAGATTTTATATTTTATAGTTTAACCAGAAACTTTATAATAAGTAATTACAAACAAAGAAAAATCCAATCAATTATAGAGAACAAGAAGAAATTAAACATTTTCTTTTCTATAATGTTTATGAACGATTTTCTGAGTTGGTGAATTGATTTGTGCGACTCGATGAATGTAGAGAAACGTGAACTGTGGATGAAGCTTCGTGGAAAGAATCAGCTGGTTCCATTTATTCCTTCACTTTGTCCCAGTTCTACCCTTTCTTGATTCTTTCTTCCTTTATCATCTTCTTTTTTTACCATTGTTTTATTTCACTCTTGTTCCAACTTTTTCATTTATTTAGATAATTTAGCTTCCTTCCTTCCTTCCTTCCTTCCTTCCTTCCTTCCTTCCTTCCTTCCTTCCTTCCTTCCTTCCTTCCTTCCTTCCTTCCTTCCTTTCGAACGCTCTCTTGTCTTTTTTCTGGATTCCTCTTGAAGCGTCCGTCCTCTCTGAAGACGATGTAGCTCCGCTGTAGCATCTGTGTGTTTCTACTGACCTGTTGTTGTGTCTCCGTGTCAGAGATGAATTGTGTTATATTTTCTATCTAAAGCCATAAGCTAAGCTGTGAACTCCAGTAGCAACTTCAACTTGTACTTTGCTTCTTTATAAGAAAAGATGTTTTTAGTTTCTCACGTCTTTTCCTTCTGACCTGATTGACTCTGTAACGATGTCCTGACCTGAAAGTTCAATGTTTGTTGACGTCCTTCATCGACTGTGTGAATATCCTGTGGAATCGAACCTGTGATCTTTGCACTGTGTCGTCTTCCATCTCCTCTGACCTGTACCATGTGACCCAGGTAGCCGCTTCGCCGTACTAACGATGACGATGAGAACTTTAGTGCCTGATCTTTAAATAAAATAGCTTTTGTCTTCAAACTCAGAGTCGCCCTTTATTTTGAAGTCTGTGTCCACGTCCTGTCTTCCTCCACACGTCTTCATCAACACGTCTTCATCAACACGTCTTCATCAACACGTCTTCATCAGTTGGAGACGTCAGTGAGTTTCTCCTTCGATCAGACATCCAGAGTGTTCACGGTTCTTTACAGTAACAACATTCATCGTGTGCTAGAGACAGAACTTGTGAGTTAAAGAGGCTGAACTAATAATGATGATAAACTGAAGCCTCATTAGTTTGTTCTTGGTCACTTCATTCTGTGCATGTGGAGTTAATGACGTTAATGGTTTTGTCAGTTATTTCCAGTACGGCTCATCAGCCTCGGAGACGTCCCAGTGACTCGCCCACTGAACTCAAACCCTGGTGGACAAGAGCGAGGTCGGATTTATTAGAATGAAACTTTTTATAATAACATCACAATCTGCAGAAAACATTTTGTACTTGTTTCATCAAGTGGAAACAGCACAGAACAAAAGATCGGGGGGGGGGGGGGGGGACAAAAGGCAGAACAGAGCAGAAAGAGATGAAGAATAGAAAGGTCGTGAGAGATACGACTTCTGAGTGTGTGTCCGTCCTCTTCTAGGGGGACACACACACACACACACACACACACACACACAGTCTGAGTCAGACCACTCGTTCTCTACAAGCAATGAATATTCAATGACTCTCGTGTACACACACATTTTGACCCAGCAGCGTTCATCTCAAAACTCTGAGGATCAAACACACACAGACCCACACACACAGACACAGACACACACACAGACACAAACACACACACAGACACAGACCCACACATACACACACTTCAGCAGCATGTCGATCACGTCGTGTGTATTAAAGATGAGGGACGGATCAACCTGGATTAACTTTGACCTCTGAACAACCTGCTGCGTCGGCTTCTGGACAAAATAACATGAAATGATGAAGCTTTAAAAAAAGAAGTATTTATTAAACCGTGGTTGTTTATCTAAGTTTGTCTGTTTGAGATGAATCATTGATTGAATTGAATCAGACGGATTCGGTTTAACCAACAGTCCAGAGATCTTCACCTGATTATGATATTAACACGTAGAAGCAGCAGATGTGTTTCTGGTTCGGTTCTGAATCTGCAGCTGTTTGTTATGAATGTAGAGTTTATGATTTCTCCTGATTCTGCCTCACGTCGTCCATCTTGAACCTTTTCACTGTAAACTGCAGATGTGAAGTTATAACTGCAGCTGTTTGCATCAGTCTGATTCTATTTCAACAAAGATATTGTTATAGTAAAGTCTCAGTAAAGTCTAATATTTACCAGTTTCCTTTATTCTTAACATCACATGTCTTTCCAGTGGAAACCTCAGTCCCCCCCCCCCCCCCCCTCAGTGTTAATGCTGCTGGTTTCCAACTGGGAGTCGATGTGCTGATTGAAAACCTCCAGACGGCCTCTTGACCTCGTGAGGCGTTAACACCTCTTCTGTTCTGACACAAGGTCCCAGTGCGGCGCCGACAGACCATAACCCCCCCCCCCCCCCGAGGAGGAGGGGCCTCGTTCCGACTCGTTGGAGGCTCCTGGACATCGGAGGATTTCTAACTTATGAATAAATCTCTGCCGCAGGGAGAGGGAGGAGGAGCTGGACGTTTGGCCCTGGGGGGGGGGGGGGGGGGGGGGGGGGTGGATCTGGGTGACCCAGTTCTGCTGAGGCCTCGATCTGCTCCAGATCAATATGGAGATCAGACGCTTCAGTGAGTCCAGTAGATGTTCAGTGGATCAGTAACTGGTTTACGTCACTGGAAAGACTTTTATTCATCTGACTTTTATATAGAGACAGTTTCTGAGAGGAAGGTTCTGTGACAGTTACAGTTGATGGAAAATTCTCTAGTTATGAAATGTCATAGAATATGTCACAAAACAATGTGACAGATTCAAAAGGATCAAATAAATAACGTAGAACTTATTTTGTCAGCAATGTTTTATTATCAATGTATCATCAATTTGATATTGATCCAACAGCATTGGGACAAACTTTATAAAAAGTGCTTTTACATTCGCTCAGTATTCCAGTTATAGATATAGAAGCAGTTTTCTGTGTTGTTAGACTAGTTAATCATTAACTTCTACTTTCAAAATTCTTTTTATATTTTATATTAATTATTGCAAAGCCCCATATTCTGTTCAAAAATCCAACAGAACCAATTTTCATTTTCAAACACAAATCAAACATCGACAGTCAAATAAAACGAAATGAGAACTTACCAAATATTTTAAATGTGAACTTCTAATACTTTTGAAATAAAAGAAAACAACAATCCGATTATAAATTTGAGATATTTTAATAAATACGGTGATTAATATCAAACTGAGCACACATCCGTAAGTAAAGGAGCATTTCTGCACGTGTGTGTTTTCCTGGTTGTGTGCACAACTTGAGATTAAACACAATTTACAAAGTAAGTTTGTGACTTAACTCAATAAGTAGAAACACATCAAAGTTCTGCATTATATTCAAACAGGTTTTAGTTGAAGAATAAAAAAAAGCCGTAATTACACTGAATACAGGAGAAGTTTATAACATATCAAACATGGTTTATATTCATTATTGTATAAAAGAGTATTACACCAGTATTTACATACAGCATTATGTGAAACCTTTTAAATAAACAGCTTATAAGTCTCGGTATGTGAGAACAGACGGTGATGACAGACGATTTCCTCCCTGTGATCACTCAATATTAATATTAGCTGGTGAGCTGATGGCAGATTGGAAAAATACATGTTTTTAATAATCATTTTCAAAACCCAAAGACCTGAGTACAACCAAAAGATTTGGTTTCTGAGAGCCGGTTGAAATAATATAAAATAACCTGGATTATTTACGTTTAGTCTTTTTAATTTTTGATAAAGCAAATATTCAAAGATTTAAACAAATATGGACCGAATTAATGTTTAAAAAACTGGAGCGTGGCCGATAAGCAAACGTGTTAAGTTCTGTTAACGGTGGAATGTGAAATTCCCAGTTTGAAGTTACTTCAGAGGAAGTTTGTGTTTCTCACGTTCTCGTCTGGATCGTTTTCATTTCTTCAGCCGGATGAACAGAAACGTTTCTTCCCCCCCGACAGACGAAGACGGTTTAACGTCCAGTGTAGATGAAATCTGAGGACACACACACACACACACACACACAAGAGTTTTATGATTTATATGGAGAAATGTCAAAATACAGAATTCTAGCCAACATTAAGATTACCTGTTTTTTGTTTGGGCCAAAACACAAATATTTTAACTTTTATTTCATGAAATTGTATTAATAGTAATGAGAATCTAAATTACTTATTTACTTTTCAATTCACAAATCCAAAAGTATCTAATAAACCCAAACGTTTGCTTCCAGCTTTGAGAGTGAGCATCTATGATTTAACATAATGACGAATAAGACTCGAAGCTTTATGGATTTACAGCAGCAGGTCTGGAATCAGCCCCTCTCTGCACTTGATGGTGTACAGGTTGTAAGGTGGATCTGGTTCTGGTTCTGGTTCTGGTGTGGTCGGTGTTTCTCACCGCGACAGTACTCGGGGTTGAAGTTCTCGTAGATGGGGTACAGAGGGTTCTCCTGCTCACTGCGCAGCTTCCTGGCTCTCAGCACGTCCCGGACACACTGGTGCAGGAAGGAGTACTGGCACTGCAACGTCACAGGTTCATTATTATTATTATTAATATCAATCTGTTTGACTCTACAGTTTGAATATGTGATGATAATCTCTTTGTATGGATCTTCCTCTTGTTTATCGAGGCACAGACACTTTTAGAGTTTTCTAGAATCTGTAGATTTGACTCTTGAGTTTGATGTTTGTTGAATCGAGAGCCGGTCGGTACCTCGGTCTGGACCATGTGCTGCCGGTGCAGCCGGAGGTCGAACACGCAGCCGTACAGGTCGATGGTTCCTTTAGAGTCCAGCTGCTGCAGAGCCCGGTCCAGTGCGATGAAGGTCCCGGTGCGTCCAACACCAGCACTACACACACAGACACACACACAGACACACACACACGACAGAGTCCACTGTTAAACTTAAAGTCCAAAACATTTCATTTTCTGAAATTGTTATTTGTTCTTAACGTATAATGATCAGTTTGTGTTGATTCAAATGAAACCTGGACCTGCAGTGCACGACGGTGGCTCCGCTGCTGGGGGGACCGGTCCACGTAGTCCCGGACCGTCCTGACGAACTGGATCAGGGACTGGGTGCTGTCCGGGACGCCGTGGTCGGGCCACACCGTGTAGTGGAAGTGACGCAGCACCCGAGGGTAACTGCTCTCCTGAAGCACACGGGATGTCCTGGTTATCACACAGGTGAGGAGGAAGCAGAGGAGGAAGCAGAGCAGGAAGCAGAGCAGGAAGAAGAGGAGGAAGCAGAGGAGGAAGCAGAGCAGGAAGCAGAGGAGGAAGAAGAGGAGGAAGCAGAGGAGGAAGCAGAGCAGGAAGCAGAGGAGGAAGCAGAGCAGTAAGTGGAGGAGGAAGCAGAGCAGTAAGTGGAGGAGGAAGCAGAGGAGGAAGCAGAGCAGGAAGTGGAGGAGGAAGCAGAGCAGGAAGAAGAGGAGGAAGCAGAGGAGGGAGCAGAGCAGGAAGCAGAGCGGGAAGCAGAGGGGGAAGCAGAGGAGGAAGCAGGGCAGGAAGCAGAGCAGAAAGCAGAGTGGGAAGCAGAGCGGGAAGCAGAGGGGGAAGCGGAGGAGGAAGCGGAGGAGGAAGCAGAGGAAGAAGCAGAGGAGGAAGCAGAGTAAGAAGCAGAGCAGGAAGCAGAGGAGGAAGCAGAGGAGGAAGCAGAGCAGGAAGCAGAGGAGGAAGAAGAGGAGGAAGCAGAGGAGGAAGCAGAGCAGGAAGCAGAGGAGGAAGAAGAGGAGGAAGCAGAGGAGGAAGCAGAGCAGGAAGCAGAGGAGGAAGCAGAGCAGGAAGTGGAGGAGGAAGGAAG